>NC_091950.1:160696072-160966367 GCF_031021105.1 Erythrolamprus reginae
AATAATAATATTAAGAACAAAACCATTGATCTTTGAGGGTCAATACCAACCACTTTGGAGAAGCTTGGGGCAATTCTAGATTTCAGAAGGACCTGCCTGTGGAATTGAACTTGTTCTTTAGCAAATACAGGTAAATGTTACATGTTTTATTTTAGACTGATAGTCATTGCACAAAAATATCCGATGCCCTGGAATGAAAACACAAATCCTCTTTTTTTAAAAAAAGACAGTGCAGGTTTTGAACTTGCCTGCCACTCCTTCCCCCTGACTCCCCTTAATTGGAAGTTTCAGCATTCATTAAGATCAATTGTGAAAAGGGCAAGCCTTTTAATCGGGTGGTATGTCTGCAGCCAGTCTTTAATTGGCTGGTAAAGTGAATGGCACATAGCTCTCTCATTGGAACTGATGGGCCAACTCTTCTCGGGTGATAACAGAGGAATGATGGTAACGATCTCGGGAAGCGAAATCTGTATTCTCTTCAGTGAGTTGAGTGGTCTCCATGCCAACTGTTGCAAAGGTCGGTGTCACAACAAATCGCTCCTCCGGGGATGGCCTTCCCCTACAAAACAAAAGAACACAAAAACCTTCAGATGCCCCATTGTTTCCCAATAAATCTGCAGCTGCACTCTGAACTATGTAAATAAAACAAAAAGAAGAAGAATGCATTCTTCAAAGAACCCCAAACTTCATTCCAGAAAGGAATGCCAGCTTTTTCTTATGGCTTTAGCATTTGGCTGGAATTATTTCTTATGTAACAACTATTCTAAAAAACATACAAGTCAAAACTTTTTTTTCTTTTCTACACATATTTGCTTCTTCTTATTTATTGCCAAGCACTTTAGCTGCTCTGATCCATGCAATTAGAAGATGGAGGGTTGTTCCTGTTACAATGTACGCTTTATGGCAAAGGACCAACCTCTTAACATATTGCCTGCATTTCCAAACATTCCTTGTTAGCAGGCAACTGTCCTGAGAAAAAAGTGAGAGTGAGGGAGAGGGAATAAAATGCTTAGAAAACTTACTGTGTACAATCCCCACAATGTCCTCCATCTACTGTAATACAAATCCTCTTTTGAATAGAAATGTTGAATGTACATTTTTAGACTTTCATATTTCTCTTTAATTTCAAGTCTATGTTGTTTTTAATTTGACTGTTTTGCTCCTTAAGAGTTTTAACTTTTGTTTGACTTTTCTGTTCTTTTAAAATAGTGTTTTGTTCATTCCCTATTATACTAAGCGTTTTTTAAAAAAAGAACCTTGGCATAATGTTCAGTTACATTCACATATGTCTGACAGTAAAACAGCATTTTCCTTACTATATATCACTCGCTAGAGTGCAAAAAAAAAAGCTGTAATTAGCCATGAAAGTCTACTTCAAAAGTTTAAAATGACATACATTCACACCTGGTCCTTAGACAATTTGTTTTACAAAATGTGGAACAAACACTGCTGCTAGAAAGCTTCTTTCGCTTGTCACATTTCCCAAGTAGTGTCATAGCAAGATAGACGGAGCAAGATAGTAATGTATTCCTGAGTGTTCTCAGATAACCAGCCCTGGTCACACATGCCTTAGTCTTGAGTGGAACAAAGCACTCCAGCTAAATACTCAATGGGATATCTGAAAACTAACTGTGGAAACCAAATTAATCAGGATCCTTTTTTTTACAGTCTGATTTGAGTTAACGGTCAGTGGTAAGGTGCTTCCATTTTGTTTTGTTTTTTAATGGAAATTTGTACTCAGCTGTTATAAATAAGTAAATAAATAAATAGACCGGATCCAATGCAAGCACATATGGGTGAAACTAGGGATGAGTAAGGTAAGTTAAGTTGTTATCAATGTTCTGGGTTCATATTCAGGCAATGATTGTACATTTTCAGTTGCTCTATAGATACGAGCTATATTTTTATTGCCACAATACAGTCTAACGAGTACCCAGATTACTGGGGGCAATATGTTGACTCTGTAAACTGCTTAGAGAGGGATATAAAGCACTAAGAAGCAGTATATAAGTTTAAATTGTATTGCTATTGTAATTTGGATGCTGAGGACGTAAGTGAGTTGGCAGATGTCTCTAAAACTTTTTAAAATATCTCTATAAAGCTGCTAGAAGAAATAATACAAAGCTCTGAGCCAAACGGTTATCCATATGCAGATGATCTCTCTGTCCTGTTACATTTACTTGCCTTGGGAAACCACACAACTTTCCCATGAAATAAAGTTTGTGCTGCATAAGAAGGAATAACAATGGTACTTGGGAATTGTCAGCATACAAATTTAATAAACAAACAAACAAACTTTGTAACTGCTCAAAGTTGGTTTACATCAATGCTTCTCAAATAGTGTGGTGCCCCCCTCCTGGGGAGGCACGGAGCGATGTCAAGGGGGTACTTGATCCCAGGGAACATAGTTCTATTTGTTGCAGGGAGAAGGGTTTTTTGCACCGAACAATAGCACACAGCACAGAGCAGGAGATATGAAGTGCAGATTACAAACCTTTAAGAGACACCATGGAAAAATATTTAACAGGGATGAAAATAAAGGAGGAGAGAGATGGAGATAATGAGACAAACGTAAGTCTCCCAAAAACTAAGAGGAAGAAATATGACAAAGCGTATGCACCACTTGGCTTTACTGTGACTATGGTGGGAAATGAGGAAAGACCGGTATGTTTACTGTGTCTAAAAATGTTGGCAGCAGACAGCATGAAGCCAAATAAATTAAGGTGTCACTTAAAACACATTACATCCCAATCACGAAGAGTTGGGGGTGCGTGAAATGTTTACTTCTTCCTAGGTGGGGCAGAAAAGAAAATAACTGAGAAGCACTGGCTTACATTGACCTACAAGATAAGTATGCAATTTAAGAGTTCTTCTGAATTCTAGGTTAATGGAGGGCTCTCAAGGGGAACAAGAAGCTTAGAGTGCTTTTTAATCTTGGTTCAGTTATCCTCCATTTCTATAATCCACACCAGACTATTCTAGTGTGGCATTATCTTTAAAAATGATTTGGGACTTCAACTGATATGGCAGTCTGATTATTTGGTAAGATCACAGCAATCAGAACATGAGCACCTCTATTGCACTACTAATAGTTCTCAATATACAACGATTCCCATTTAGTGACCATTCAAAGTTAGAAAAGCACGGAAAAAAATGTGATTGTTTTTCACACTTACAACCGCTGCAGCATCCCCTTGGTCATGTGATAAAAATGCAGATGCTTGGCCATTGGCTTGTATTTATGACAACTGCACTGTCCCAGAGTGATATAATCACCTTTTGTGGCCTTATGATAAGCAAAGTCTCCGGAGAAGCCAGATTGACTTAACAACTGTGTTATCAGTTTAATAACTGCAGTGATCCACTTAACAACAGTGGCAAGGAAGTTTTAAAATGGGCAAAATTCATTTATCAACTGACTTGCTTAGCTATGGAATTTTTTCAGGATTTAGTTAGTTAGTTAGTTAGTTAGTTAGTTAGTTAGTTAGTTAGTTAGTTAGTTAGTCAGTCCAATACATAATACACATTGAAGAAAAAGATATGTAATAATATAAGTAAAGAAAAGAATAGAAAAAAAGATATAAAAGTATAGGTGAACATATTTGAAAGGAAGAAAAGATAAGTGAGATAAGGAGAGACAATTGGACAGGGGACGGAAGGCACACTGGTGCACTTATGCATGGCCCTTATTGTGATCATAAGTCAAGGACTATTTGCAACAAGTAATGTTCAGCCCTTTAAACCTGGAGGCACAAGTAATTGGGTTTGCTAAAGTTTACAACATTTACAAAATTCACAGAGAAAACAAATGGAGGTGTGGAGGTGCTCAACAGGAGCAAGGTGCTTCCAATAGGTCTTAGCTTGCATTTAGTTAGTTCAGAAATGGCTTTCACTGTTAAATAAGGGCAGCAAGGCTTCATTTAATAGCACCAGAAAGCAAGAGAAAAAGTCACAGTGCTAAACTTCAGTGATATGATCCAGGGACAGTCAACGGGCTGTCAGTTTCCTACCCCTGACTAAATCATGTATGTGTGAGCTGTTGAGAAGATAGCTTGTACTAACATTACTTCATTTCTCTTTTCACAGCTGAAGCCTTTCTCCAATGCCAGACTGACTCTGAAGGCATTGCCAAGTGGCTCATGAAGGGATGACCCATGTTGGCTGCTGTTGACATAAGACTTAAAGACATTTTGAAGAAGTCATATTATTTTTTTTCTTTCTTTCTTAACCTTTTAAAGGATTTTTAGTGCTAGGAAGTATTCAATATTCAATATTTTAGTAGTGCTTAATAATGGCGTTTTGTACCATACTCAATCACACATTTAATTTTGGCTTCTTATTTAGTAATGTTCCAAAATGTTTGTAGCTCCAACTTATTATTTCATAATTGAAAGTGATTCCTGTAATGCATTTAAATGAGGTGTTGTTGTTTTTCTACACAAGGGCTTTAACCTTGCTGTTCTACTCCAGTCAATATGACCCAAAATGAAATTTGAGACCTGTAGATTATTTGTCAGGCAGATCTGAAACTTGTGATTAATTGACTTTTCCTCATTTGAGGGGTTCTTACTATGAGTGTGGGGTTTTTTCATTTTGTTTCTTTTTTGCTTCATACTAATCGTTACCTTTCATTACACTTGAAACAGTACAAGTGTATAGTAAATGGAACAGAACCACAAGGTTAAACTACAGGGATTTTATTTTTCATTACAAAACCATTTGTGGCTATTTAAAATCATGATAATCAGCGAATGATCCTAAATTCCATTAGAGTCAACATCAATTGTTTCTCAGTTTTTCTTAGTCACCAAGACCAACCTGTAGGCATTAAGCAAAAGGAACTTAATCCACTTGAAAAGGCTGAAATTAGCTGCCACACCTGTAGGAACAAGAAACAAATGCAGATGGTTACAGCTGGGCAAAATGTTAAAAGTATGGTGGAAGGCAAAACATCTTAGCACAAGGGAAGTGTCTCTTCAAAGTATTAAAGCAGCTGTATATTTTGGAGAATTTGGACACCTGTTTTGTCTAAAGTCTCTGAGGGGAAATGTTTAAACAAAAAAACTAAGAGTCCTTTTCTTTAAGCTTTAACAATTGAAATTAGTTTGAGCAAGTTTAAACGTGTAACCAAAACAGAAATGTAGTTCTTCAATGTTCTTCTTAAACTAAATTTAAATAAGCAATACAGGATCTAAGTATTACCTATATTTAGGAGACTAACATTTTCTCCATGATGCAGTGCTATGTTTCTAAACTTGAGAAAAACTTAACTTTTATTTTGAATTGCAGTGTTGAACATCTGGAATAAATGTTTAGTATAATTCATTATACTTGCATAGAAAGCAGCAAAAAATAAATTAGTTGTTCCCAAATATTTTTTTAAAGCCTTTTAAAGATTCTGCTGTCAAATATTGTTTGCAAGCTAGCTGAAGCCAAAAAGTGGAAGCATTGTCAACATTTCTGTTCACACCACTGCGCTTGCAATTTAAGCAGGATAAAATTAAGACTGATAGCTTTAGTTCGGTGACTCCTCAGGACTGGTGGTGACAGTTTTTATAAAAGACAACCACTGTGATTATAACTGGAAAAGTGGAAAAGACCCACAATTTTTTCAGGTCAAATGTGATCGTCCAACCTGCTGTTATTATATTTTGAATTCATGGTACTTTTTCTAATCTGCAGTGCAGTAATTAATTTCCAGTAATATAAAAAATATTCTAGAAATATTTAATTATTTTTATTTTCCATCTCAGTTTTAAATCAGTGCCTCGTTTTAAAAAAATAGTCCTAAAACCAAATTGTCAATTAAGAGTAGGCAACTTCATTTTCATCTGCTCAAATTTTATTCCAGATTCATTGATTATTGTAGGCTTAATTTTTACCATCTTCAACAATTCAGAATAAAACAAATTTATAAGTGAAAGTAAAGGTTTTAAAGGACTTAAATTTATATAGCAAGTGAGATGAGGAGAAGGTCAAAGAATATGAGGCAGACACAGAAGATAGAGAGGCAAGAGCTATAACATTGTACCTCCTCTGGGAAGGAAAGGAAGGGGAGAGAAAAATATATATTTACCAAGTGGTAGTCCTGGACTTGCTTTGCCAATGTAGAAATACAAAATAATTGCTAGTCCCAAATTAATGAGAGTATAAATCCACTGAATAACGAACATAATGACTAATGAAACTATTGCCTGTAGGAAAGATATTTATGATTAAGCTGTGATAAATTACATTTTGCTGTTTTTGTTATTAAAACGATAATTTCCATGGGGAAAAGGCATCTTCTACCTCTTGTAGCAAGGTTTCAAAGAATTTGTGGTGTAAGAAAACTAATTTAAAAATTATTTAAGTGATTGGGTGAGTAAGCCTTGGGGATGTAAACTCTTTAACATCACCTTTTAGTTGAATTCCTGTGAATTTGAACTAGTTATTAGAATTTTCAGAGTTGAACCATATGGGAAAGACAGCATCAACTCTCATATTTAATCTGTTTTATTTTGTGGACAGGAATGTAACGATATGAAGCCAATGATGTTACAACAAATTAAAAGTGCAGATAATCCATCTGATTCCAGAACTGACCAGCAGATGCTTCTGGGAAACTTATTCTGCCAGTTATGAAGATATTAGCTGTTACTCCTAGCATCTAAAGATTTAAGTACCGTAGTTATTAAAAGTTAAGTGCTATTGACACAGTCCCTCATTATTTACCCGCAGTACAATCATTTTAAGTCTTAGCATTTTGAATAATGTTACAATATCTTTACCGATAGCCATAGCCAATGCCAAGAAAATTAGCCTAGTCTGTGGTTACATGTATCAACCTTTTCATATTGACTTTTACTCTCAATCATGCTGCATCTTTTCCAATCAATGAATAGACTTCTGGTCATGGTATGCCTTAGTTAGCCACACTATCTGTAATCATACATATTGCAGTCCCACATATACTAGCAACATGAAATTAAGAAAGTCTAGGATAGCCGATTTAATTTTCTAGTTTAAATTAATTATCTAGATTACATTGGGTTCCTGATCTGAAGCATTGCACCATATTGTGACCCTAATTCTAGGTTTTTTTCTTTTTTACACTGTTTAAAAAAAACTAGGAAAGTAAACTGCTTCCATTTTTTGTTACGTGCCTCCAATGTAGACAAACCCTAAATGTCTATGGAGATTCTCAGTTATTCAGGTCATGGTTGTCCCAAATATGTTTTTTGCAAGAAGCAACTGGACTTTTTGGTTTTTCTTTCAAGATCAGAGCTGAAGAAGCAAAACATCTTCAAAGAAAAATCTGAAAGTCCAGTTTGCTCTTGAGAAAGCATGTTTGGAACTAGAAATCTATTATTATTATTATTATTATTATTATTATTATTATTATTATTATTATATACTACATTGACTTCAGAAGCAAAAAGATATTTTGGAGCATACCGGATTGCATATTTAGCACCTTAAATCCTTAAAGAAGATTCTTGTAATCACATGGCTCTCTTCCTAGTTGCTACAGAGTCCTCAGAAAATATGGGTTGGGTTGGGTTTGGCTTGGCTTGGTTCAATTTGGAGAATTGCTCTGAAGCATCCTTTTGTCTTTGAATCCAAAGAGCTTCAAAGTCCTAGTATTCTATGTATAATTATTTGAAGTCTGCTACTGTATGAATAGTAATATTTATAACTTCTTGCCCACCGTGTTACAAAGAGGATTGAAATATTAGAAGGTGACTCACACCAAAAAAGGAAACCCGATGATCACAAAACTTGGAATAAAAAGAAACCGGTATTTTCTGAATTTCTAATTCTTGATTTTGTTGTTTTTGATTTAAATCTGCAGAACAAGAGAGAATTTCAAAAAAAATTATAAGATGGATACATTCAAAAGCAACATCTGTGTACTTCTAAAACAAACCAAAATACACTAGAGACTGAATAGTTTCCCTGAACCAACAACAAAAAAAAATCAATTATATTTGTTACTGGTCACAATTTTACCTTCGATTCCCTTTCAGAAATTAAGAGTTAAAGAACTAAAACTCCTAGTTCCAAGTCACCCAACCCCCTTATCTCTTTCAGAAAATTCTGCAGATCTGACTTTCTTCCTTTTCTAATTTGAAAAATCAGAAAAATCTGTGTGTCATGTATTCTGCTTTAAAAGAAACAGGATTGATGAATATTTAAGGAAATAACAACAACATCAACAACAACAAAGTTGAAAGGGACCTTGGAGGTGTACAGCCCTGCTTGGGTAGGAGACCCTACACTACTTCAGACAGATGGTTATCCAACATCTTCTTTAAAACTTTTAACCATTCACAACTTCTGGAAGCAAGCAATTCCACTGATCAATTGTTCTAACTGCTAAGTTGCTTTTCTCCTTGATTAGTTTCCACACATTGCTTCTTGTTCTGTTGTCAGGTGCTTTAGAGAATAGTTTGACTCCCTCTTCTTTGTGGCAACCCCTGAGATATTGGAATACAGTGGTACCTCTACTTACGAACTTAATTCATTCCGTGACCAGGTTCTTAACTAGAAAGGTTTGTAAGAAGAAGCAATTTTTCCCATAGGAATCAATGTAAAAGCAAATAATGCACGTGATTGGGGAAATCACAGGGAGGGTGGAGGCCCTGTTTCCTCATGATTCTTGACAAATGTATATTTTTCTTTTATGTACACTGAGAGCATATGCACCAAGACAAATTCCTTGTGTGTCCAATCACACTTGGCCAAACAAGAATTCTATTCTATTCTATTCTATTCTATTCTACCAGGCGAATCCTAAAGGGGCCTCATGGAGGCTCTCCCCACCTTTTCCATCCCTGTTTCCTCCCAGGAGATTCCTAGAGAGGCCCCACAGAGGCTTCTCGCCGCCTTTTCAGGCTCTATTTCCTCCCAGGAGATTCCTACAGAGACCCCATGGAGGCTTCTCCTTGCCTTTTATGGTTGCAGTTTCAGAGGTTCGGGTTTGTAAGTGGAAAATGGTTCTTGAGAAGAGGCAAAAAAAACTTGAATACCCAGTTCTTATCTAGAAAAGTTTGTAAGTAGAGGCGTTCTTAGGTAGAGGTACCATTGTACTGGTATCATGTCTTCCCTAGTCCTTCTTTTCATTAAACTAGACATACCCAGTTCCTGCAGGTGATGCCGCTCCAAGTCCTCGGAGAGGGGCGGCATACAAATCTAATTAATAATAATAATAATAATAATAATAATAATAATAATAATAATAATAGGGTGTGTGTGTAGCACAATATGAAATTAAATGTGACATCTTTGCGCATATTAAGATGTGTATCACTTTGTAGTTCTCCCTGTAGTCAGCTCTGAGTCGCTGAGTTCTTGCTTTTTGAATTTATTCCCATTCTTCCTTGCAGAACCCTTCTATCTCAGTGTTTTGATTAGGAGATATTTCACTTAACATAGTTACTGGGTGAAATTCTTGTTCTGCAAGCAAACGTCTGCCTATGCAATAGTTCATCTCTTTCCATCCCCCTTGATAATCAACTTCAGACAAGGAAGAAAATTTGGATCATATTTTGAAGGAAGATAGGAGACATCTATTATAGGGGGGAAATGCTCCCAGTTCGCTCATGCCTATTGGTCATGGAGGGAGCAGACACTCCCATCCGGACACCGCCATTTGGGTTATTTTACCCTCTGCACATGCACAAATATAAAAGAAATGGTCCCTTCGCGGACCAGCAGCATTTCCCCCCAGTTCTATTAGCTCTACTAATGAAAGCAATTGTAGCAATGGAAATATCCTAACTGGATTTTACCCAGAAAATGTTGTATGCCTGAGATTCTTTTCATACAACTCTATGCATATTTCAGATATATAATAAAAAAAAGTTCAGCTATGCAATATAATAAATTCCATTTTTAACTCAGAATTGTTTGGTGTAGAATGCTACAGCCATTTGTTCTTACACACTTTGAATTAATGTTCTGAGTTTTAACATTGGGAATGTATTGCCACCCATGTAAAGATACAAATAAATGCATCTCACATTGCTGTATGGATGACAGATGCATCTGTAGACCACTGGAAAAGAGACAGTAAGCAATAAATTATCTTGCAGTGAATTAACTCTGGGCCACTTTTCCCTTGGCAAATTAAATTAGAACAGTCTCTGTACTCAGTTATAAAAAAAACAGTTTGTCACAAGGGATAACAGCCTGAACACATATAAATGATCACTTCCCTTGCTTAGAAAAGCAAATGAGCATTCTTCATTTTCAAATACATAATAATTTAATCCAAATCTTCTTACCCTCCATCTGTGGACTGGAGTCTTTTCGCATTTCATTCAAATGTTGGTCTCCATCTTCTTCCTTCTGATTGTTTTTTCTTATAACAGATGGAGATGCATCATTTCCATCCACGTCTTGGCAATTTGGCTGTGAAAAATGTTGCACATTTTCGACACTGGATCTTAGGGAATCATTGCAAGGCTCCTGAATATGAGCAATGTTGTTCTCAGGAGCCAAACAAAAGCTGTCTTCTAATGTTTGTTTGGCTGCCTTCTTTTGCTTTCTCTGCTTGATCACTTGAATGGCGTCCACGTTATTTTCTTTTCGTTCAAGATCACTTCCTGGATCTTGACTGACAGGCTTAAAAAGACGGTTCATATCTTTTGTGAATTCCAGCAAAGTTCCATCTGACCTGCACTGATCTGTTCCATTTGATCCATAACAAGTCGATTTGCTGAGTATTAAAGGTCGAGAGCAGCTTAGCAAAGCCCTGGCATCCTCTTGCCGCATCCTTTTGGAATTCTGTTTAAGATTGTAGCTCATGGAGACTGAGAAATAGGAATAATCCACAGCAATATAGGTAAGCATGAAGTTGATTGTAACTATTGGAGCAAGAACATTCACTTGGCCAATGAAAACGAAAGCCATGGTGATGAGGCTTGTTAAGCAGATTGCAGCTACTGGAGTTTTGTTTGGTCCTTTCTGTATTAAGAACAAAGGGCTAATCACCTATGTTACATATGGACAATAATCTGTCATAAAATATTTCTGGATAATTTTAAAATCATATATAAATCTGCTTGACTGGGACATTCTCAGACAAATTCTCATCTAAAGAAGAACAACAAACACAATGGGTTTGCTGATTGCCATCCTGAAGACCCATGTACTGAACAGAACATACAGCAGCAGTGAATGCCGCTACCTTTGACTCTTTGGATCTAGATTACAATATTTATGACAGTCCTGAATAGCCTGCATTTTGTTTCAAGATAATTAGCATTGTTGTTCTTATAAGAAAATCAAGAGCTCTCTACAAGTCTTTGCAGACAACATCAGCAACAAGCTCATCTTGTATCCACTGAGCCATGAACATAAATTTGGTAACAATTTTCTGCACAATTGCTTTGATCATAACTTTGTACTCTATCCTTTGAACTTCCTACTTTTACATCACCAGAATATAATGAATTCTGGGTTGTTTCTTGAACATTTCTGTTGTGCCAAATCAATGATGAATAATTTGATAATTCAATCTTATTTGACTATTTATTCATATTTGTTTGTATATCCCTCCCTCCCTCCATTCATTCAATTTCTGTTACTTCCCATCTCAGTCAATGGCTCAAAATTAATAGTCTGAAGTTTATTGGGCATCTGAATCTGGCACCTGAACCTGAATTTATTGGGCAGTCTGAAGTTTATTGGGCAGGATGTGTGAAAAGAAGATGAAAGAGGGGTACTTGCAAGTCTAAGGGTCATTATATCTACTTCTGTTAATGAGAAACCATAGTTGCCACACTTTAAACAATGTCTTTAACTTTAATTTCTGGAGAGAAGACTGACTCTGCAAAGCATTGTCATTCTTATAAAAAACCCTGGGAAAATATTACACAAAGAGGACAGTGTATGGCATTACAGTAGCTTGTTTGTTTTAAAAATTAAACGGTATTGAACGTTATTAGTAGTGTGGAATGAAAGTCCATTCTAAATAAACTTCATGATTTGGAAGTGTTTTTCAATATAAGGTCATAGCCTTCCTTATTCAGAACGACCAAAGGTCTAAATAATGTTTAGCAGACAAACTTCATGAATTGCAGAATATCTATACATGGAATATAAATATAAATGGAAAATGCCTTCCTTGTTTACTAACCCCATGTCCCAAAAATGCAAGAAGAGGTATCACTTTCTCTTGAGCAATGCACTGAAGGATTCGGGGTGCTCCATAGAGACCTCCCATGCAAGATGCTAAGGATGAAATGTACAAACCAAGTAAGAATAAGACACCCACCAAGGATACCTAAGAAAAAGAAAGAGAGAGAGAGCAAAACATTTTTTCTTGATTAATATGTGGAAGGCACATTTGATAAAAATCAGTAGCTTAATGGACTATTGATGTAATACAATGATTAAGAACATGAATCAAATAATCTGGTACCCAAATCTCATCAGCCATTAGTAGAAGCATAATATTCTTACATTGAATTGAACCATCAGTCTATCGAGTTTAATACAGTATTGTCTATATTGATTTCCTAGAGTTTTGGTCTGAATGCATTCCCAGCCCTATCTGGAGACAATGAGATAGTCTGAACAGGAAACAAATCCCATACTCACTAGCATTGATGATGTTACCTAATTAGATAATGAAACATCTGTAAGCAAACAAGTGGGCTCAGATAACTTCCAGGACTCCACAGTTCAGTCTTGAGCTACATATACTTTCTATAGTCCAAATGCACAAATATTGAACTGGAGCCCTTTTCTTAGTAGATTTCTCTCAGTCTCATTCCCCATCAGAAATAGGGGAGTGACAGCATGTTTTATAATGCTGGCACAAAGATTGTTCAGATTATGCATGTACAAAAGTAGAACTGTGGTTTTTTTTAAAAAAATGTCCTAATCAGCCACAAACCAATGAGAAGCACATTGCTGCAATAAAAGATTGGTATTCTGTTGGTATTCCGTCCCTAATTAACAGCACAAAAGAATATACTTTAATTTGCTGTGCCCAGAGTAAAGCAATCCAATGGGAAAAGCTTAATTTAGCAGCAATTTATGAAGAAGCATGTACATCTAACAGAAAATGAAGGGAGTAACAGATAGTTTATATACCATTTACATACTAGAACAAGTTGGAGTCCAGGAGAATGTACTTATGTAATTTTACATAGACTAAAATCAGATGATATACTTTAATTAAATAACATGTCTTTTGGTCCTCCAACAAATAATTTTGGACAGCAATCTAAAGAGACAGTTACTTCTGGATGACTTCAGTGCAGCATGCAAATTGAATAATGGATTTTTGTCCTTACTTTCATAATTTAAATCTATAAGATTTTACAGTCCTATACTTTTAGCTGGTTGTATTGAGTTCATTGGGTATTAATGCTAAGTAAGCACACAAGTTTGAAGTGTTATCAAGATATTGTTTCCAACTCTTGGAACTTTTGATTATAATCTTTCTAAGTAATTTGTGCATGTTAAAAAATAAAGCCTAGTACGCTATTCCCTTTCTCCTCCTATTCTCTTTTATCAGATCATAACTGGAGGCTTCATCTTGGTATTCTATTCTGCATGATTAATTTTTCTTCTTAGACAGTAAAGCCATAAATCCTGATGCAAAGGAAAGTAGGTTATATGGAATAATGTTTGTTAGTTCAAAATAGCTAACTCCAATCATATTTGCCCTATTTATCAGGGATGATAAATTTGCCCTCAATCTCTAGCTACAAATTTGTACTGCAACAACCATTATTAGGAATGCCAACAGTAACTGAAAATTGTAGAATATATTATAACACATCCTCTGAAACTTTACTCAGAGGTAATTATCACTGTGCTTTAAAGGACTTTAGTTGGTAAGTATTATAATGAAATTTTGTTTCTGGTTAGGATAGCAGTCTGGAGCACAAGAAAGAAATACTGGAACTCATTTAAGAGATTGTAATTTATCAAGTCCCACCAAACGAAACCACCTTTATTTATTTCTTTAAATAAAAAATGTGTTACTAACTCATACAAAGTACAAAGAAGATGTGGCAATTGGTGGGAACTATATAGAAAAAAAATCAAATAAAAGTAATTTGAAAATGGCACTGCCAAGTAATAATAGTATTTTTTTGGTGTACTCAAAAATACTATGATTAGATCACACTTTGTAAATAATTGAAATAAACTTATTCAAAATACTGTATCATGACATTCCACTCACACTTTCTTGGGAATATGACTTTGGCAGTCAAAATATATTTGCAAGTGCAACTCCTAACAAAGAGTGCTGACAAATTTTTCACTGTTCCAACTTAATCGCTTCATATGTTCCTTTTTCTTCCTCTAGATCAAGCTGAAAGTAAACCCTGAAACTGACTTGGTGGGGATACTTATGTTGCCACCAGAGTTTTTCCCTAGCTGATAAGTCCATCAAGCAGTAGGTTCATGAAGAGAAGGGGTCCTAGATTTATGGCTCCTGCTAGAACAGCAAGTTAAAAACTTGGCCAGAGGACCCTATCACCAGCTCTTCTTGGTGCATCAGTTACAACCTACCTGGGGTTCAATAGCAATTACAGTATTTTATCACTATCTGATTAGACTTCTATACTATAATAAATTCTTCTTGGCTCTATCATTAAAGACAATTATAAAACTACAGTTGGTCCTAAATGCAGCAAGCCACAAATTCCTGGCTATCACTGTTGGGAGCAAATAGCACTGCTTTTCTGCATTGGCTGCCTATTGGTTTTTCCAAGTACAATTTAAAAAGCTAGTTTGGTTTGTTTTTCTGCCTACAGTATTGCCAAAAAGGCACTAAGACTTGTTAACCTAATCTTGTGTAGCTTCTTCTCTAGCAATATAAAATTGCTAACCAGAGCATACAAAACATTTGCCAGACCAATCCTCAAACACAGCTCACCTGTCTGGAACCCACACTGTGTATCGGACATTAATACAATTGGGAGAGTCCATAAATATTTCACAAGAGGAATCCTCCACTCATGTGCTCGCAACAGTATACCTTATTCCACCAGACTTGAAATTTTGAGCTTGGAAAACCTAGAGCTATGTTTCCTTCGATCTGATCTAAATGTAGTTCATAAAATAATCTATCACAATGTCCAATAGGTCAATGAATACTTCAGCATCAACCGCAACAACACATGCACACAAAATAGATTCAAATTCAATGTAAACCGCTCGAAACTCAACTGCAGAAAATACAACTTCAGCAACAGAGTGAATCAATGCCTGGAATGTACTACCTGACTCTGTAGTTTCTTCCCCAAACCCCCAAGACTTTAACCTTAGACTCATCCCATTCCTATGAGTTCTGAGAGGGGCATGCATAAGCACACCATCATGTCTACCGTCCCTGTTCTACTGTCCTGTTATCCAAATTTACCTATACCTACTTGCTTTTGTTTATGTTTATACCATACCTATTATCTTGAACACATTTTGACAAATAAATAAAATAAATAAATAAAGTTGATCAAGTAAAGAGAAGCTACTACTGATCCCATATTTTGTAGATATCTGGAAAGCTAAAACAAGAAGGTGCTGGTTTTCTAGTCTGTAGAATAGTTTCCTTATTAAGATCAGGCTTGTTTCCCTTTGATAATATTTTAGAAAATTTTAAAGACCAAGTTATTATGGACACCCTTCTCCTGGTTTTGTTAATTCAATTCAATTCAATTCATTAGATTTGTATGCCGCCCTTCTTCACAGACTCGGGGCAGCTCACAGCAATAATAAAAAACAATATACAATGGCAAATCTAATAATTAAGATATCTAAAAACCCTTATTTAAAACAATACATTCAGACAAACATGCCATGTATAAATTATATAGGCCAGGGGAGATGGCTCATTTCCCCCATGCCTAAGATGTTTTCGAAAGGCAAGGAGGGTGGGGGCAATCCTAATCTCCAGAGGGAGCTGGTTCCAGAGGGTCGGGGCCTCCACAGAGAAGGCTCTCCCCCTGGGCCCCGCCAGACGACATTGTTTAGTCGACGGGACCCGGAGAAGGCCAACTCTGTGGGACCTAATCGGTCACTGGGATTCACTATTAAGCTATTTATATTCTCTGTAAATTTCGTTTTGGGTGGGGTTGTTTCACTGTTTATGATTGTTTTGATTTTTATCTGGTTTTATACTGCCTGTAAGTTACCAATTGAAGTGGGGTAGAAATGGAATTAATAAAGAAATATAAATAAATAAATATCCAAATTGCATTTGAAAATAAAACTCTCCCTAAAAATAATGACATACATATCCTATTGATGTGTAGAAATTGAAATTCTCCAAGGCATGGTGAAATCTAATTCTGTTGGAAGCAAATTGTAGTTTAATTCTCTTGTCACATTACAGCAATTTCTTCTGCACAAAATGGAAATACTGTAAAACTCCTGTTTCTCATTTCATGATGCATAAAGATGGATGCAAGAATTCAATTTAAAATAAATTGTTAAACATTTGTTTTCCCCAAAAGGAAAGTGTAGAGTAGATTGACCTTCCATGTTGTCTGTATTCCCTTTGTTTATTTACTTAAAGTAGCATCTATGCATATGTTTTATTATATTGATTAAATATATATATTCTGATAACAAGATTAGCCAGCACACAATATAATAGGTGCTGAATTCTCAACTGGGACAGATAACATAGTCTCTCCATATAAAGCAAGATAAATCCATCCAGAGTAGCTTCTGCCTATAAACTGAATGCAGGACTACCCTAGCACACAATGTGATGTATTTCCTGGTTAGGTATGCAATTTATTGGGTGAGTCAGTCATTTTTTGTCAGCTTAATTTATTTTACAGAGTTGTTAAGACAAAAATGAAACAACTCCACTCTTCTTGTTCTGAAATACTGGCAAGAAAGGCAGGATTTCAATCCTGGCAATGGCTAAGGAGATGAATCTTCAAGTCAATAGATTATTAAAAGCCTATCAGCTCCATGCCATGTGGCTAGGTAAACTATGGACATACTATGTTTATGTAGGTTATATATATGTATGTATATATATATATTCTGATATTCTCAAATGTATATTTGAGAATTTGGCAGGTGGCTATAGATTAATAACCAATGGTTTGAAATTATTATTTTTTAAATTGTCTGTATGAGAAAGAATGTTTCATATCAAGTGACCTGTCTCTCTGTGTTCCAGCTAAATGTTATAAAATCTTATTTAAGGCTTCAGTGAAAAATAAGGTGCGAGGCTCAGTTAATACAGTGGTAAAAAAGTAAAAAGGCCTCATGTCACATATACAAATTAAGACAATTGAGTATACCTAAGGGTTTTTTTTTTAAAGAAAGAGTAAAGAAATTTCATTTTGGTAAAGAACAAAGATTACTTCTTAGGTGTTGTGGTTAGCTCTGGCCCAGCTCCTGCCCCAAGGACTGAGGATGTGGGGGAGACATCCACATGCTGCAGGCCTGGTTTGCTCCCCCCCCCCCCGTGGAATCTGAAGATGAAGGCTCCTCTGACCAAGAAGACATGAGTGACAAGGAGGAGAAGAGTGTGGCAGACAGCTCAGAAGGAGATCAATTATCTAGCTCCTCCTTGGATTCAGAACAAGAGTTAATGATACAGCCACGCATGCAGAGAGGATGCATAGGCAACAACAACTGAGAGATTATTATCAAAGAAAATGAGGCCACCTGTGGTTGGGTGGGGCTGTGGTAATTAGTGAGGCTGCTATAAATAGCAGCCTGTGGGTTTGACCATTGTGGAGGATTATCTGATCGTTGTGTTTCATGACTTCTTTACTGACTGAATTTTTGTGTGCTGATTTTTCCCTGCTTTGAAACTAAACCAGAGCAAAGTGTGTTTCACTTTGTGAAAGAAGGACTTTGAATTGCCTCACAGCTGCAAGCTAAGTATCACAGGACTGATAAGGGACTTGTATAAATTACCAGTTTGTTTGGAGACGAGTGCTCTTTGCTATACCAAAAGAGGGCTTAGTTTAAGTGAATTTTCATTATAAAGAACATTGTTTTGAATTTTCAAACGTGTGTGTGTCTGAAATTTGTACCTGTGAATTTTTGGGAGGATTCTACCAGAGAGCCCGACAGAACATTAGGTGATAAGAATAATCTCTTTCCCACTGTATTATTTTGAGGAAGTGTTTTCAGTTATAGTCTACTCTGGGTTACCTTACAAAACACAGCAATTGTAGCTAATAGAGCAAAGTAGAAAAAGTGAGGCTGGTAAGATGGTAGGAAGTAAGCTTCCAGAGTATCATGAAGCAGAAAATGCCCTGGAATGCATGCAACCAATTCTGTGGTAGGCTGCTACTCAAGGTGCTTGCCAGCTATGTGAAACATGTGGAGGCAGAAATTAGTTTGGAGCCTCCCTCCAAGTAGTAAAGGCTTTTAAAGTACTTACCACACACCCAGTGGCCTTTAGAACAAGACTTTTTATTCAGCAGACCTTGCTTTGGCAACCAAGGTCTTTTTGTTTCTGACTCCAAGTTTAGATAAAACACCAGAGAATTTCTGGAAGCTTGGCATTCTAACAAAACAGCCATCAGCAGACATATAGAGATAATCCCTATTTACATACTTTTTAAAAGATAATGTCAAGAAAGGAAACAAACATCCTCTCTAGCAACCAAGTCAGATATGCAGGAAAAAACACTAAACAATCAGAGAAAAAGTAACACCCTAATCAAGATATCACCAAGAAGGAACCACATCCCAGTCAAGTACAGCAGGGCAAGCTACTATATACAAATAGCCTGCAAACTTTACTCTCTCATTGAACAAAAAAAATGAAATATATAGATGGAACAATGAGAAAATAAGTAGCTGAAAGGATTGAGATTTACATTATGGTATACTTAATGAGAACTTTTATAAAATGATGTAGTATTGGTATGCCTCATCAGAGAAATTGTCTAGAATGTATTAAAACACTTCAAATTTATGTTGGAAATAAATGTGAACAACATGAAGGGAAAAGTTTTCATGTTTGGTCGATTTGGAAAAAAGCTAAAACATTCTAAATTCAGCTACATACATTGATTCGGTTTTTTTAAAAAAAGATTAATATACAATTGAGACCAGAGGATTTTATTTGGGATTGATGGACAAACATTTGAAAAAAGTCATGGAACTTTGTTTTTATACATGATAAATGCAACAAGATTACTGTATGCATAAAGAAAATTAAGGTGTGAAAAGAGACCAAAAGCAGGGAAAATTTATTCACAAACAAATTGTAGACTAAAATTATGATGATATGCCCCAGACACAAAATGAAATTGCGTTGGAGCCAGAGAGACGCGGCTCCACGCATGCGCGCTCTCTGGCTCTGTCCGGGCCAATGTTATGTCGGCTTCTGGCAGCACGCCAGCATGGTGCGCTGCCTCCTGGGCTGAGAGAGCTCCCGGATGCTTCCTATTTAAGGGCGGCACATTGGGACCTCCTCCTTTTGCCCTCGGCATCCTGAACGCGAACACCCACCCGCCCTCCTCTATCATACAGTTTGCCCGGACGGGGTCACCTTGGAACCGAATAGGAATTTTTGGCAGTCTCTCCTACGGGTGCGGACGTTTTTTCACTTATTCAACACTGACGTTAAGGATGGATTGGTTAGGGGGTGTGGCGCAATGTAGTTATACATTTGGTCAATTTGGCTTTCCCTTTGGTCACTGGGGTTTGGCAGGTTAGGGGTGGAAATGGGCAGTAGGAGCAATTGCGCATTCTCCTTTCGGGCATCTTTTCAAAGATGATGGGCCGCCTCGCCCCATGAACCATAGGTTTGTACAACTTCGGGGATTGGAGGGGGGATGCCCATGGGACTCACCTTATCCAATTTCCCAAGGGGATTGGAGGGTGAGCTCCTCCCACAGGCTTTAAGGGTGTGGCTCAGATCCAGGAAAAGGTGGCTACCTTCACCTGGTTCAGCAAGGAGTTATGCCCCATAGTTGCCTATGTATGTTTTTGATAGGTAATTCCGCCCCATTAGTTGGTTTGGCCTCTGCAGGTCCTTTGGTTACATCTGTTTATAACGTTTATATTTACGTTATTTAAATTTATGTTAATTTAAATAAAGTGACCCAATTTTAATTCCAGCTCTTGTCTCGGCGTCGTTATTCCGCTTCCAATACAATATGCACCTAACTGTGGGAACAAATGTGGAGCATTTCCAAGGGGCTATAGGAGAGAGGACTTACAGTTGATTCTGAGAAGCAATTTGGCCAATAGGTAAACATTATTGCTCTTCATCAAGAAACCACATAATTTAATAAAGAAAGAAACAATTTGCCTTATGTGTTCAAAGTTACCTTTTCTGCTATCATAAAATTATAGCGGAGTGAGTCTCGGGTACAAATAGCTCCCAGTAAAAAAACAAAAACAATGTATAAAAACCACCTGCAAAGAAATAAAAAAAAATCACAGCTTTTTTTAAAAAAATGTCCTTAATAGCATAAGCTAGTTTAGTAAGCAATAGGTTTCTTTTGCTCCAAAAATATTTTGATCATTTAAGGTACAAAATGCTTCTCATCCTGAGCTCCCTTAAGATGTGTTGACTTTAACTCTCAGAATTTACAAAGGCTGGGGCTGACTGAGGAATTCTGGGAATTGAAGTCTACACATCTTAAAGTGGCCACGGTTAAGAAACACCGCATGTTATGGATGCAACTGAAATAGACACAAATTTGAATGCAAATGCTAGAGGAACATGATTTCAATCTTACTCTGGAAGAATGGAAAGGGAGAGTCCAACTATGAAATAGCAGATCCAAAGTTGGAAATTCTACAGTGGTACTTCAGTACTTGACTACTTTACAACACGTGAAATTTGCTTCCTGATGCATTTTGATGGGAAAATATTGTCCTGGCAGTCGTTTGTTTGGTATTTGAAGTGCTGCAATAGGAAAGAGGGGGTGACTCCAAAGAACAGATAGGAAGTTGCCTAAAGGTTGCTGCCAAAGAAAGTAGGGGACGGCCACAGGGGATAGACAGGAAATTGGCCATGTTGGGAAGGTTGCTGATATAGAAAAGGAACAGAAAGGAAGTCCTTTCTGGCTGAAACAAAGGGTCATGTGGTAAGTCACATGATTTATTCAGCCCTTGTCATTTTTAATACCCGTTGCTCCTTCCAAAACTAATTAAAGATGAGTATTGAGGTACCACTGTACAACATAGTTCCATTGAGGAAAAGGGTCCAATCTACCTTTTATTGGGCAGATGTGGGAATATCAACTATTCCTCTACTATCCAAATCCAATTCCTAGAATAGATCCTCAATTTATTAGTCTGGATCTATTTGCTTAGGACTGAGTATACTGTACATTGCTAAAACTTTTCATAATTTTATGAATTAGGTTTATTATAGGTTTTTTTATGACTATAACAAAAATGACGCCTAGGAATTGAATTCAAATTAAATTGATTTTTCAAAACAACAATGTTCCTCAAAACAATTAAATCAAAGTCAGAGAGCTAAGGAAGCTATTTGTATTTATATTTTATTCCAATTATTGTGAAAGAGATAATTCATTGCCATCGTGCATGTGCTAGAAGCTGAATTGAGCAGCCCCAACAAAAAGACAGGACATTCAAATAAGATCGGCTCACTCAAAGATGCAATATAAGAGTTGGAGTATTGAAATCAGTACTTAAAAAAAGAATAAGGAAAGGGAAAAGAACAAGAATGAAAGAACAGTAAGAAGGAATGTATTCACGCATGTATATCAGACTAGATGATGATACCTAGTTTGGGTAATAAAATAACTGCAAGCTCAGAGAGCACCAAGGACTCCTCAGTTCAATCCTAAAATACAAATATTCTCCTTTATTGGAATGTATTCAGGCTAATATTACACAGGTTGCAACAATTGTAAATGATGATAAAGTGTCAAATCTTTATTTTAAAATGTAAATAGCTAAAAAGTAGTTTAAAGGAGAGAGGTGACTCCATATGAGGGAGGTTCCTACCTAAAGTTTGTTTTCCTTTTTCTTCCTGAAACCATCCTCGTATTATACAAATATACAGTTGTACCTCTACTTAATAACTTATTTTTTCCGTGACCAGGTTCTTAAGTAGAAACGTTCGTTAGTAGAAGCAATTTTTCCCATAGGAATCAATGTAAAAGCAAATAATGCGTGCAAATCCGTTAGGAAAGAAATAAAAGCTCGGAATTTTGGTGAGAGAAGGAAGAGGAAGAGGAGGAGGAAGACAGTCGCTGCCGAAGGAAGAAGGTGAGGTGAGGAGAATAAAAAAAATCCAAAACTTTAAGGCTTAAAAAAAAAAGTGGGACTCTAAGGTGGCGAGTTGGAGAACACACCTCCCATACACCTGGTGCAAGGCTGCCTCCCATACACTGCGCCAGAGAGAGAAACCCAGGGGGAATGGCAGGAAATTGGCCAGGCCTTCATGCTGCTCTCAAATTTCCTGGGAAATTTTTCCGGGCTCGGGTTCTTAAGTAGAAAATGGTTCTTAAGAAGAGGCAAAAAAATCTTGAACACCCGGTTCTTATCTAGAAAAGTTCTTAAGTAGAGACGTTCTTAAGTAGAGGTACCACTGTAATATGATTAAGACTAATAATCACTCTCATATCATATGAATGTAATATGATTAAGGCTGTTGAGCTTTTTTGTATGCTCACACATAGCATACCATTCAATAGTTGTATCAAACTTCTCTAAGCCTACAAAATATTATATCCTGATGTTTAACTACTGTGTTAATAAGTAGCTATCCATCAAGGAATGTAGTCAGACCTTTAAGGCTTGTCTCACATTTTCTGACTATGACTGAAATCATTCACCTCTAAATGAAAATGAGACAATATCATATACCGTATTTTTCGCTCCATAAGATGCAGTTTTTTTCCTCCCAAAGTAGGAAGAAAAATCAGCCTCGTCTTATGGAGCGAAGATGCAGGCAGGGTGCGGGGGGGAGGCTGCGAACTCCGAAGCGCCATCCCGCCGGCTGGCTGGCTAGCTGCTGCCTGGCCCCCTCCCTCCCGGAGGAGGGTCTCCCTCCTCACCACCAGCGGCGCTCCCCCCGCCAGCCAGCCAGCCAGCCAAGCCCCGCGCCTGCCGGAACCGGCTCCTTGCTCTCCCCCCGCCGCCCGCCGCATTTGCAGGAGGTGGGGAGGGCCGGGCGGCCCGCCAAGGCCAGGAGGGACGCCGCTGCCCCCCCTTCCCTCTCTCCGCCCGCCGCTGCGCCGAGAGGAAATGCCAGCAAAGGCTTTTCTCAGCGGAGGCCGGCGAAGGCGATATTCAATGTCGGGGGCGCACGGGCAGTTGCGCGCGCTCCCTATCTCCCTGCTAGCCCACTCGGAATATTCAAAATAAGAAAAGCCTTTGCCGGCGAAGGTTTTTCTTATTTTGAATATTCCAAGTGGGCTAGCAGGGAGATAGGGAGCGCGTGCAACCGCCCGTGCGCCCCCGACATTGAATATCACCTTTGCCGCCGGCCCCGCCTCTCCTACAACCCCCTTGCTGAGAGCTCTCGGCAAAGGTGAGGCGGGCAGGGCGTGCGCGCGTCACCGCTGAGAAGAACGGAGAACGAGAGTGAGAGCAACAGACAGCAAGATAGTGAGAAAGAGAGAGTGAGAGAAAGGGGGGGAGAGAGAGAAAGAGAGAGGGGGAGAGAGAGAAAGAGAGGGAGAGGGAGAAAGAGAGTGGGAGAGGGGGGAGAGCTAGCAAGAGAGGGAAAGAGAGAAAGAGAGAGGGAAAGGGGGGAGAGAAAGAGAGAGGGAGAGGGGGGAGAGATAGCAAGAGAGGGAGAGAGAGAAAGAGAGAGGGAAAGGGGGAGAGAGGGGGGAGAGAAAGAGAGGGAGGGAGAGAGAGGAGATAAAGGAAGAGGGGAGAGAGAAAGGAAGAGAAAGAAAGAAAGAGGGATAGAAAGAGAGAGTGAGAGATGCTCAGTGAGCCTTTCTTTGAAGTTGCCTTTCTTTCTTTCTTTCTTTCTTTTTCTCTCTTGCTCTCTTGCTCTTTCATTCTTTTTTCTTTCTCTTGCTTTCTTTCTTTCTCTTGCTTTCTCTCCTTCCTTCCCTCCTTCCATTTCTTTCATTCCCCCTCTCTATTTTTATTTCTCTTTCATTTTCTTTCTCTCTTTCTTGCTTTCTTTCTTGCTCTTTTTCTTTCTCTCTTTTACCTTCCCTTCCTCTATTTCTTCTTTTCTTTCTCCTTCCTACCTTCTTCCCTCCCTCCCTCCCTTCAGTCCTTCCTCTCTTACTCTCCCCTTTCATAAGTTTCCTTGCTTCCTTCCTCTGTTCCTGTTCCTTCCCCCTTTCTTTCTTTCTTTCTTTCTTTCCTTCCTTCCTTCCTTCCTTTCCTCCCTCCATTTCTTGCTTTCCTTTTCCTTCCTCCCTTCTTTCCTCCCTCACTCCCTTCTTTCACTCCTTCCTCTCTTCCTCTCCCCTTTTTGGCTCAAAATATTTTTTTTCTATTTTCCTCCTCTAAAATCTAGGTGCGTCTTATCAGCAGGTGCGTCTTATAGAGCGAAAAATACGGTAAACATCAAGGTATCCCATTTACTTTGTGGTGAGATTGGTAGGAAACAAATGTAATGAGTTAATAATGAAGCCACAGGTAATAGACCTGCTTTATTTAAGAATTCTTCCTAAAAATCAGTGAGCTGTAAAACGTATCTAGGAATTTGTAGAGAGCATAAGAACGGGCAGCCCATGTGTTACTCATGGGATACTCCCTACTAGGAAGGAGAGCTAATTATTTAATTGTTATTTTTATTTATTATCCTATAATTATTCTGAAAAGGCTCATGTTCCATCAGTTTGGAAAAATGAAAAAGATGGAAGGATATTAACTAATTTATCTCTTTGTAATGTGTCTGGGACAGAAAGTGACCAGGGATAAACAGCTGAATCCATTGCTAACTTTGATACAGAAGAGAGAAGAGAAAAAGGAAAAGTTATTATAATAGGAAATGGATTGACAGCAGAACAGAGATGAGCAGAAAGTTAGACTGAGCAGAAAACTCCCCCCCCCAATGTGGTGCTCCTCTTTATTTATAAGGACTTACGAAATGCCGATGGCAGATAAAGATCCTAGAGGGATATTTCTTGCGGGTTTCCTGAGATCTCCACTCATATTAAACCCAGCCATCACTCCTGCAATTTGAGCACACACAAAAATAAATACAACAGAGTTAGTGGGCTGTAAAACGATGACCTTTTTTTTTTTCAGATGAAGTGGGGGGGAATCCCAACCCCGGTGCACATACTGATATCGGTGCCATGTATACAGCTTCGTGATTAAGCAACTAGGTATCCACTGGCAACAGGATGCTAACCACATACCCACAAAGAGATTCTTTGTTCTAAATTGGACAATGTACTAGAAGGGAGGCATGGATTTAGACAAAAACAGCTTATCTGAAAACTATCACTTGAAAACAGTCCCTTTCCAAATGCCTGCTAACACGGAGCTTGGCAGAGTTTTCAGCTAGGCTCCCCATTACATGAGTGGTTATCTCCGTATACCTGACAGATTCTGACACTTTCACAGGAAACTTTTGTTCCCTGTTTTTTTTTTAAACAAAAAGGCTTCAGATTGTTAATGTCTGAGGACTGTTACCCACTCCTTACCTTTTGGATAAAGTGGTTCCTTATACAAAGAACTAAATTAATTTTTTAAAAGTATCAAATTGAGCTACAGGAAGTCTTCAGCTTACGACCACAACTGAACCCCAAATGTCTGTTGCTAAGCGAGGCAGTTGTTAATTGAATTTTGCCCCATTTCTGACTCTTTTTTTTGCCATATTTCTTGCCCTGCAGTTATTACATTAGTCACATGGTTGTTAAACGAATCTGGCTTCCCCACTGACTTTGCTTCTCAGGTCACACAAAATGGGCTCACATCACCCCGGGACACTGCAACTGTCTTAAATATAAGCCAGTTCCTAAGCATCTGAATTTTGATCCAGTGACTATAGGGATGCAACAATGATTGCATGAAAAACAGTCATAAGTCACTTTTTTTGTGCCATTGTAACTTCGAACCGTCACTAAATGAACTGTTGTAAACTGAGGATCACCCGTACTTATGAAGTCATTTCATAGGAAATGGAAATAATTATTCAGCAACTCTAATTTTATCTTTCAGTTAAAAGACTATTGAACCATACTTGCAGCCCAAAGTCAATTATTTTCCATCTATTTAAGAGGCATCAATCAGTTAGATATGTCTTTGCCCAAATAGTGCTTTTCCTTTGTTTTAATTCAATCTAGTTCCAACCAGGAAATAATCTACAATGTTTGACAAATTAAATATAGTTTGATGATTTCTACTTTCATCCTCTGATAAAGCTGTTGCGACCTCCATAGGAGTAATGACTATAAACTATAAGTTTATGAGTCTTGTTATTAATACATAAGCTCTCACAGAACTGATTGTATTTATACAGATTACTGAACTCAGTGGGGCTTATTTCTGAATAATTAAGTTTAGGATTATTACACAAATAAAATACGTCACTCAAAATTCATCAGACAGAAGAATATATTCCAATTCACTGAATAAGTATATGGTAAATATTTGTATACATCCAAAACAGCTTAATAGTATTTAAAAATCACCTATGGTTGTGACTGATCTAACTAAAAAATCAACATATCCCAGACCTACAAGTTTGCATACAATTCATTTAACAGTTATATTACTTGGATGATAAAAAGTCAGTTCTTAACTATCACATGACAAAATATTTGGGAAGAAAGCCAGAGATTTCCTTTGAAATGCTTTAATTATCAAGTACCAATTTTTAAGAAATGAGCTGTTTTGTGGGACAGTCTTGCTTATGTCACTATATAATAACATTAAATCATTATCGTTGTGCCACTGGGCCACATGGCAAACAAACATACAAACAAAGTACATAGTTATTCGGGGGGGGGGGGAATGAATAACACAAAAGCTTCAATTCATAATAACTTTCATAATAGTTTCATAACTATTTCCCATTAAGGAAATTCCAAGCCTAGTTTAATATCACTGGAGCAAGGAGTAACTTAGTTCAGCACTATGGATTAGCATAAATGAGACCGAATAATGACCTTGAATTCTGGTAAGGTGTAATGAAGGCTGGAGAGAGCTTGGCCTGTGCAACCAGAGATCAAATTGCTTCTGCCATACCACCACATTTAGTTAAATTCTTGTCCATTTTTATAGAGAGGCTCTCTTGCCTACATTACTCATGCTGCATTCACTCTCTCAGGGCATAAGAGCAAATGTGACTTTACTTTTTTTTCTAAAATGAAAAGAAGCAGGCAGAAAACTACAGGAACAGAATCCCCCATCCCAAAAAGCTTTTGCTGAGTAGCAAGACAGATTTCTAAAATTGTATTAGCAGAAAAAGATGCTAAAGTGCAGTTGTGGCTCCTTCCCTATACAGTATATTCTTTAAAAAAAAATAGTTTTCTACCTCTGTGGTAGAACATGAAGTAACTTTCATCCCTCGTGTCTTTGAAATTCATTATAGACTTTAAAAAATGGAATAATTTGTTGACTACTAGTTATCTGGTGGATGCAGAAATCAAAACATTTTCTCTCTCTTTACCCACTGCATATTCTTTAGTATATTTCTATAACCCCAACCTTACTCCCTCCTATTATCATTAGTGTACCTTTGAGTCAGTATTTATTCCTGGCAACTCCTGAATACGTCCCTGCACTTTTCAAAGTGGTTTGTCCTTGTTGCCTCCTTCCTGGATCTGAGAGAGACGGACTGACCCAAGGTCACTCATCTGGATTTGTGTCAAAGGCAAAGCTAGAACTCACGGCTCCCCAATTTATAGTCAAACTGATTCATCTAACACTTCTAATCAGTTTCAACCACTGCAGAAACACCTATCTTGATATCTTCTAAAATGCATTGTAATGTGCATCAGGGATAAGCAAACTGTTTTGTTTTGCACTCTGTTTTTTTAAGGTAGCCCTGTAAGAAGAACTCTCAGGACCATAAGACTGAAATATTTTCTACTCAATGATGCAAGAAAGCCATGAGTCATTTATCTCAAAAGCAGCTATAAAAAAATGATTCTAGAGAAAAAATAAGGCAAGAGGATAAATTAGGACTTGTTTTACATGCCCCATAAGTGAGACAAGGACTAGGGGTTTAGTCTTCCATGCATTTGGACTCGTCCCAGAGCCCATCCTCAGCCCATATTTCTCTCTACCAGAATGGTCCTGCAATTCTAGAGTGGTAACAAGTGCCAAAATCAATACACAAGACAATCTGTATCCAACAAAAGATAGGACAAATATTTAGAGGAGGAAACTGTCTTTCTACTAATAATGCAAAAGAATATAAGTGCACTGATGTGCCTAACGTCCCCTGTCCAATTACCTTTCCTTTTCTCATATATCCTATATATTCTCTCCCTCTCATCCATTCCTCTTCTTTTTTACTTACTATCCCTATATATACTACTTAATGTTTATTTCATTCCATATGTATTGTATATTGGACAAAGAATAAATAAATAAATAAATGTGGAATAGGAACAGGAACAAGAATTTAAGAGAAGGAAAGAGCTTGGCGGAGAAATACACGCAAGAGATTAAAGGGTTAGAAAAGAAAATATTTCTTACATACTTCAAGATTAAGTTGAGGAATTTCAGTCAGGAGTTGAAGTGATAAAAGGTAATTTGGATACTTTTAAAAGGATGTTGAATAATGCTTTAGAAGTACTGGGTATACCTATATGCTGAATCTTAAGCTACCTGCCTGTTTTATAATTGTAATTGCAGAGAAGCAATAGTATAAATCTAAATTTGCAATTAATCAAAAAGAACCTAGATGGAAACCAACATTATGTATATGAGAAGGGAATGCAAGAATCCTTTTGTATGTTTCTGATGTTTGTTTGGGATTATAAATAACAGGGCCACAAGGCTTGATGGGTAGCTTTTGTTGGTTAAGTGAGGCTTAAGATGAGACGTTTATGTAAGATAATTTTATTTGACTACAGTACTTCATTTTTAACTTTCATTATTTCCCCATTTTCCCACAGAATTCAGCCTGGATTCTTATAAAATAACAGATTATAATCAATTCAATAATGTTGTTCAAACTCCTACCTCTTCTAGAATTTTTTTCTTTTACATACCACATCATAGACACTCAACAGGAAGTTGTTTAAAAAAAGCATATTAAGTTAAATACAGGTAGTCCTCTTTTAGTGACAACCACAGAGTTGTTAGAGTTACAATACTGATGACAAAGTAACTCTACACCAGTGGTGAAATCCTTTTTTTTTTACTACCGGTTCTGTGGGCATGGCTTGGTGGGCTTGGTTGTGGCTTGGTGGGCAGGGCAGGGGAAGGATACTGCAAAATCACATTCCCTCCTCGCACCTGGGGGAAGGATATTGAAAAATCTCCATTCCCACCTCACTCTGGGGCCAGTCAGAGGTGGTATTTGCCAATTCTCTGAATTACTCAAAATTTCTGCTACCGATTCTCCAGAACCTGTCAGAACCTGCTGGATTTCATCCCAGTCCTTTTGTTAATGACCTTCACAGGTCTGCAAAGCAAAGGAAAGTTGAAGTAGGATTGTAAGCACAATCACATTTTCACTTAATGACTACTTCATTCAACAATAAATTGTTAATCCCAATTCTGATTGCTAAACATCTGTACTATGATGGAATACAGTGTTCCCTTGATTTTTGCGGGTTCAAACTTCGCGAAAAGTCTATACCACGGTTTTTCAAAAATATTAATTAAAAAATACTTCATGGGTTTTTTCCCTATACTGTACAGTGTTCCCTCGCTTTTCGCGGGGGATGCGTTCCAAGACCGCCCACAAAAGTCGAATTTCCGCGAAGTAGAGATGCGAAAGTAAATACACTATTTTTGGCTATGAACAGTATCACATGCCTTCCCTTAACACTTTAAACCCCTAAATTGCAATTTTCCATTCCCTTAGCAACTATTCAGATTATTACTCACCATGTTTATTTATTAAAGTTTATTTAAATAAATATTTATTAAAGGCAGACGAAAGTTTGGTGATGACATATAGGGAAAAAACCTGCAAAGTATTTTTTAATTAATTTTTTTGAAAAACCGTGGTATAGACTTTCCGCGAAGTTCGAACCCGCGAAAATCGAGGGAACACTGTACCACGGTTTTTCCCGCCCAATGACGTCATATGTCATTGCCAAACTTTTGTTTGCCTTTAATAAATATTTTTGTTAATAAACTTTAATAAATAAACAGGGTGAGTAATAATCTAAATGGTTGCTAAGGGAATGGGAAATTGCAATTTAGGGGTTTAAAGTGCTAAGGGAAGGCTTGTGATACTGTTCATAGCCAAAAATAGTGTATTTACTTCCGCATCTCTACTTCACGGAAATTTGACTTTTGCGGCCGGTCTCGGAACGCATCCCCCGCAAAAATCGAGGGAACACTGTATTGCATACGTATACCTATATGTGAGGCTCAGTTTTCAAGAACTTTTGCCAAATGAAGAAACAATTTGAACACCCAAAAAGAATATGGCAAAATAATATATCTATGAACAGCACTGAGAAAAGACTGTTCCATTAAACTGATAGCAGTCCCTTGAAAAAAAGCACTTTCTTAGCTCTCATCTGATCAACACTGTGATGCTTGGACAGACCTAACAGTTTATAATATTCTTGTTCAGCCTCCAGAGAACAAACGTTTAAACTGCATTTGGCAAATTGTTATCTTCCATACCTACATGCTTTCCCCCTCTTCTTTAAAAACTGGAGAAAATGTTCTACTTGCAAGTTTAAAAAGGGGTAAATAATATTTACAAATGACTTCTGAGTCATGAGGGTTGCATAAAGCTTTCAAAAAATTCATGGGAAGCATTCCTGCCATGCCACTTTTTAAAGTAATTGATCCTTCTTAGTAAGGGGCGTGCATAAGTGCACCAGCGTGCCTTCCGTCCCCTGTCCTAATGTTTCTCTCTTACTAGTATTATGTATATACTAGTATTATATCTTTGCATACTACTAATACGTACTTGACAAAACAAATAAATAAATAAAAACAAATCAATATTTGGCAAATCCGACCAATGGATTTTGTTTAATAAATCACAATTAAGTAAACTAACATTTACTGTAGTATATGGATTCTGTTAGCAATGTGGCTGAACTGGGAGGGTTAGCATACACTGGCCTTTTACATATCAAGTGATAAAAAGTTGGGAGCACTGCATTTCCCATCACTTGTTAGTTTGGCTTCATTAGTTAGAGAAGGTATACAATCCCATTTCCTGACAAGAGGGGGCCAGGGCTGATCTATCCTGCAAAGATGAAGGGATTAGTTTGAGAGTTACAACATCTGGGCATTCTTGATTGCTCTGGGAGATTTTCCAGGCTTAATGCATTCCAATTCTATTGAGGCCCTTGCTAAACCATAAGATAAGAAGGAGCACTTTGTTTGTTTGTTTGTTTGTTTAGCATACGACAAGTATACCCTACGAGACTAGATTTTCAATCCTGGGCCTAGAAAGTTTAGAACTCAGATGCCTTAAACAAGATCTAAGTATTGCCCACAAGATCATATGCTGCAACGTCCTGCCTGTCGGCGACTACTTCAGCTTCAACCACAACAACACAAGAGCACACAACAGATTTAAACTTAATATTAACCACTCCAAACATGACTGTAAAAAAATGACTTCAGTAACCGAGTTGTCAAAACCGTGGAACTCATTACCAGACTCCATAGTGTCATCCCCAAACCCCCAACACTTTACCCTTAGATTATCTACGGTTGACCTCTCCAGATTTCTAAGAGGTCAGTAAGGGGCGAGTACAAATGCACTAGAGTGCCTTCCGTCCCCTATCCTATTGCTCTCCTATATCTCTTATACCTTTCTTCTATTCCTATATCTCTTCTTCTATTCTTTCATTGATATGTTCTATTACAGTGGAACCCCGACATAAGAGCTGCTCTACTTAAGAGCAACTCGAGATAAGAGCTGGGAGGGGAGAGATATTTTTGTTCTACTTACAAGCCCAAATTCGAGATACAAGCGCCAAGGAGCTGTCTCCTGAAGCCAAACGCTAACTTCCGCGTTCGGCTTCAGGAGACAGCTGCGAAGCGGCGCGCGTGTTTTAAAAGGTTGCAGCCGGCCTGGGGGGCTCGGGGGGGTGCTTGCAGCTTTCTTTCTTGCTCTTTTTCTTTCTCTCTTTTACCTTCCCTTCCTCTATTTCTTCTTTTCTTTCTCCTTCCCACCTTCTTCCCTCCCTCCCTTCACTCATTCCTCTCTTACTCTCCCCTTTCATAAGTTTCCTTGCTTCCTTCCTCTGTTCCTGTCCCTTCCCCCTTTCTTTCTTTCTTTCTTTCTTTCTTGCTCTTTTTCTTTCTCTCTTTTACCTTCCCTTCCTCTATTTCTTCTTTTCTTTCTCCTTCCCACCTTCTTCCCTCCCTCCCTCCCTTCACTCATTCCTCTCTTACTCTCCCCTTTCATAAGTTTCCTTGCTTCCTTCCTCTGTTCCTGTCCCTTCCCCCTTTCTTTCTTTCTTTCTTTCTTTCTTTCTTTCTTTCTTTCTTTCTTGCTCTTTTTCTTTCTCTCTTTTACCTTCCCTTCCTCTATTTCTTCTTTTCTTTCTCCTTCCCACCTTCTTCCCTCCCTCCCTCCCTTCACTCATTCCTCTCTTACTCTCCCCTTTCATAAGTTTCCTTGCTTCCTTCCTCTGTTCCTGTCCCTTCCCTCTTTCCTTCCTTCCTTCCTTCCCACCCTCCGTCCATTCATTCACCCATTCCTCTCTTGATCGCTTAAAGCCGGTCCCTGGTGCAAAAAGGGTTGGGGACCTCTGTCCTACAGGATTGGGTGGCAGAGAAGTTGAACATATGTAAATTTAAAAGTTTAAGAAAGTTTACAAGTTAAGTGAAAGAAACTTCATTATTCATTTATATGTACATGTACATTTCTTCATTAAAAACATGTCTTTCTGCATAATTTAGACTAACTTTGTGAGTTTTTTGAGGGCTGGAACCAATTAAAATTATTTACATTAATTCCTATGGGGAAAAGTCGTTCGAGATAAGAGCTGCTCGACTTAAGAGCCCAGGTCCGGAACGAATTAAACTCGTATCTCGAGGTACCACTGTACTATACTTTCTTTTCTATTATTTCCTAGATATATTTTACTATGAGTATCTCCTCTATAACCTTCATCATGTATTTTACTATGTGTATATAGATATATACCCACTAAAACCCTCATTGTGTATTGGACAAAATAAATAAATAAATAAAAAATAAAAAGTGGATGAAGAACAAATTCTAGGACTTCCAAGAGCCCTCTGTGGTTATGGGAAGCCTGTATTTGCTGCGGAATTTGGACACTGAATCAAATGGTTATGGTAGAGGTGTAGTAAATCTTGAGGAAAGTGCAACCAAATACCCATACCGAATATACACCAATTGAATAAATGTGCTGGGAAACATTTTATTTTCATATCTACCCCAAATTAGGTAGGATGTTATTACAGAATCAATTTAGGTTGTGGTAGGGTTATCTGACTAAAGTTTGTTGGAAGAGTTTCAATTATTCCAGCCACAAAAAATAGAAAAGAAGATTGTGGGCTTAGCCTATTACTTATTCTCTCTTAGCTGCTGGACCACCTCCAGAATGGTTGGACAACTTGGACTGCTACTGTCCAGAAGAAGGGTAGAACATTTCAGCTTTCTCCATAATATTGTACAAACACTGTTATTGCCCTCAGCACCTTTGAGAATTTCCTAAATGCATTCTTTGCTCATTGTAGGGTAATGAATACTAAACCAGATGGCCAAATTCAAGTTCTTTCCAAATTTTGCAGTACATCTTCTAATACTCCCATCAAACTCCATGGTACCTGTGGCAGCTGGGAAGAAGACACCAAACACGGTGAAGAAAGATTCCCCTGAGTTGTAGTCTGGCAATGTGTTGTTCAACAGAAGCTCCTCTGAATAGCCGATGAAGCCATTTTCTGTGGGTATGAAAATGGAGGGGAGCATAACATTAGCATCACAAGCTGTTATAATTTTTTTATTCTCCTAAAAGCAATTCAAAAGGAAACTATTGATATACATCAGTACTGTAGTTTGGAAATTAACAGGATAATCTGCACTTAGAAGCAGTGGTTAGTTCACTGAGTTCACTGAAAGATAAGCTTTTTTGTCAATTACAGATATTTCCCAATTTACATTTATTTATTTACTGACTGTTTGAAGTCACAACAGCACTGAAAAATATTATTTATAGCTGGCCCTCATATTTATGACCATCACAGCATCTTCACCATCACTTGATCAAAATTTGGTTGTTGGCAACCGCCATGTATTTACAATGGTTGTTGTATCCTGGGTCACATGTTCAACCTTTGTGACTTTCCTAGCCACTTCCAACAAGCAAAGCCAATGGGGAAACTGGGTTCTCTTAATGACCATATTTTTCATTTAACAACTGCAGTGATTTGCTTAACTATCATGGAAAAAAGGTTGTAAAATTTGGCAAGAGTCATCTAACAGTCACCTTGCTTAGCAATGGAAATTTGGTCCCAACTGTGATCTTAGGTTTAGGGCTACCTATATATAAAAAATACTGTAAAGAATTCACTTTTCTGTAACTTGAAAAGGTTTTATAACCGAGACTCTCATGCGGTGAACTATTTAAAAATTCAGATTGTACATACACTTATTACTCCATTTTTTATTGTTAAATAACCTAGTTTAGATGTAGGTGTAGATGTTTTAGTTGTATAACACAGTATGAAGATATATAAAGTCTACCTTGTTCGGAACAAAAGGGATGCACATTGCAGTTTTTATCTCTACTCTCTTTATTCCCTATGCCAGTTCTTGTTTTTAGTCTTTACACATCTTTGAAAATGGCCCATTTTCCATAAGCTCACTTGAAGTCAATAACATCACTCCTAATCTCCAAGGAACATTAGGTCTTACACTGAAATATAGAACATCTACCAGATTTCTGGAACACAATGTTTTAGAGTAAGAAGAAAACTGTCTAATTGGCTGAACAAACACCTCCACTGCTTATTAACAAATAGCCTTTGTTAATTGCCTTGGAAAATAGCACTCAGCTGATGCCACAGAGATTGTCCATAATGTCTTGGCCCTGATGCTATTTAGCTTTTTTTGTTAGTGACCTGCATGAAAAGACTGAGGGAATGTTTATCAAATCTGCAGCTGACAAGAAACTAGGAGGAATACGACAGGTTCTTCAGAAAAGAATGAGAAGATTCAACATGTTCTAAATAGGCTTGAATGATGGGCTGAAAGAAACAGAGTGAAATGTCAAATCCCACATTTGGGAGTAGGGGAAGGAAAGGTACATTTATTGAATGGGGTGGGGAGACGCCCACCCTATGTTGTGGTATATGGAAAAGAGTCTGATTGTTCTAATGAAGGGTTCCTCCAGCTGGGTTCCTCGAGGACTAGAGTAGTTTTTCAAGAGTAATGGGACCAAAAATAAACTTATTACAAGGGGATAAGACTGAATGAGGGAGGGGGAGAAATCCAGTGGAGAGGTCTTTTTTTCCTCCTTCCTTAGTCCCTTGAAAAGTTTCTAAGCTGTCTAATTTAGAACTTAAGATACAGTGGAAAGAATAAAGCTTGTCAGATGATGTTCAAAAGTCCCAATCCTACTAATCAGGAGATCTGGTTACATTTCCTAGTTGAAAGCTTCAAACCCCACTTCTAGTTGATGACAAGTTAAACATGAGCCAAGACTGCAATGCGACTCTTAAGCAGGCAAATGCAATTTTTGTATGTGCCTCTATGTGCCATAAAGTCCACATCACCAGAAATTACTATTCCATTCAATTCTGTCTTTAACGGGAATAGTTATTTAGTCTAAAACAGCACCAAAAACAGGAATGAGTTGAGAGGAGTTGATGAGAGGACCAAAAGCCAGGGTGTTTTGGGGAACAATGAAAGAAACTGATGTGTTTAACATTTGTCGGGGATGGGGGGAATCTATTTGGTTGCTAGGGTTGATTAACTATAATACAGTACTATAGTATAATATTAGTATAGTATAGTATGGTAGGGTAGGGTAGGGTAGGGTAGAGTAGAGTATTATAGTTACGGTACATAGTATAGTTATAGTACATTGATTAATTATAATACATAGTTAATCAATGTTTCGTTTGCAGAAGAAGAGATTGATGGAATAATTATTAATAGTCTTCAGAAATATAAAGGATTGTCATATAGGAAGGAGAGTGGACTTGTTCTCCATTGTTCTGGAACAAGGGTCTCCAAGCTTGGCAACTTTAAGACTTGTGGACTTCAACTCCCAAAATTCCTCAGCCAGCTTATCCGCTTCCAAGCTCTTTCATTGTTACTCTTTGCAAATAATGTTTTCCAAGCCCTAAGTCTTTGCAGGTTTTTTTTTTTCATTGCTCTAACTTGCTTCAAATGTTTCTTTCCGGCCCTAACCAGGCGCTAACAATGTCCAGGCTCTTATCCACTTGCAAGCCCTTTCATTGTTACTCTTTGCAAAGAATGTTTTCCAAGCCCTAAGTCTTTGCAGGTTTTTTTTTTTTCATTGCTCTAACTTGCTTCAAATGTTTCTTTCCGGCCCTAACCAGGCGCTAACAATGTCCAGGCTCTTATCCACTTGCAAGCCCTTTCATTGTTACTCTCTTCAAAGAATGTTTTCCAAGCCCTAAGTCTTTGCAGGGTTTTTTTTCATTGCTCTATCTTGCTCCAAATGTTTCTTTCCAGCCCTAACCAGGTGCTAATAATTTTCTCAGTTCTTGCCAGCTTGCAAACTCTTTCATTGTTACTCTCTCTGAATACGAATTTTTTTTAAGCCCTAACTAGGGGATAAAATATTGTGCTGAAACTGACCAGACTAAGGACGCTAGCCAGATGAATATCTGGTAAGCAAATTATTTTCCCTATTTTCCTCCCCCAAAACTAAGGTGCGTCTTATACTGCAAAAAATACGGAATTCACTGGAGAGCCTCAAATACAGCCTGGATATTTATCTGCCCAAAATGCTTTAGCAGATTCTACATTGAGCAGAGGTTTGGACCAAATGATGCTTAAATCTTTTTGAACTGTGTGATTAGATGAAACAGTTGGAAAGAAACCCACACATACTATGCCAAAGATATTTAGCACAACATTTTAATTGAAACATAGCAGTAAAATTATATATTTAGAAAAGGGAAGTGGAGATTCTGGAGTTCAGAGACTGCTGAAATAGAATTTCCAATCTTTATCACCTTAGGGAAAGTTCCTCTAATGGCACAGATGTTTGGGCGATACCATCACTTTCCTATCCAAGTAAAGCTGGCCTCAGTTGTCTGGGCCTGTTGACATCTGGCAGAGGTCAAGAGAATCAGAGTGGTCATTTCTATCTCCATTGTTAGACATTGCAAAAAACCAAAATTGTTCCTATTGTCTTGAATAATGATTACCGAGCCATGGAACTTGAGGCATGGTGACTATTATTCATTTGTGAAGTTTGAAGAAGGCAAACACAGTAAAAGTTTATTTTTAGCTCCCTGGACAAAATTGTTAGAGTCATGCCTCCTCCTCATAAAATATGCTGAACAACCATATATATATTTTTAAATCACATCCCAAATCAAGAGCTTGATGGGTGTCGTTACAAAGAACTCAAGCAACAATAAACCTCCATAATCCTCATTAGCTTTCTTAAGTAAAAAGAGAAATAAGCATTTAGTAAATAAGCATTTAGACTTAAATACTGCTTCACAATGCTTTACAGCTCTCTCTAAGATGTTTACAGGGGAAGCACATTGCCCCCAACAATCTGGGTCCTCATTTTACTGAACTTGGAAGGATGGAAGGCCGAGTCAACCTTGAGCCTGGTGAAATTTTTATTTATTTTTATTTATTTATTTTGTCCAATACACAATGAGGGTTTTAGTGGGTATATATATATATACAGTGATCCCCCGATTATTGCGAGGGTTCCGTTCCAGGACCCCTCGCAATGATCGGTTTTGCGCGAAGTAGCGCTGCGGAAGTAAAAACACCATCTGCGCATGCGCAGATGGTGTTTTTACTTCCGCAGCGCTAGCGAGGAGCCGAAGATTGGGGTTCCTGGGAAGGGGACTCAGCTGGGAAGCGGCGCTGGGGTTTCCCCACCGCCCACGCAAACTCCTCGCTGCCGCTCGCCCGCCCTTCGCCCGCCCACCCCGCTCGCTCGCGCCACTTCCCAGCTGCGTCCTGAAGCGAATTCTCAGCTGGGAAGCGGCCCGAGCGAACGGCGTGGGCGGGCGAAGGGCGGGCGAGCCGCGGGCGCGTGGGCAGGCAGGCGGCGGACAAGCCGTTCGCTCAGGCCGCTTCCCAGCTGAGCTGGGAAGCGGCCCGAGCGAACGGCGTGGGCGGGCGAAGGGCGGGCGAGCCGCGGGCGCGCGGGCAGGCAGGCAGCGGACAAGCCGTTCGCTCGCGCCGCTTCCCAGCTGAGTACTCAGCTGGGAAGCGGCCCGAGCGAATGGCGTGGGCGGGCGAAGGGACCCAGGGAAGCCGCCCAGCAGCTGATCTGCCCGGCGCCATCTACGCATGCGTGGCCATAAAAAAAAGGGCACGCATGCGCAGATGGTGTTTTGACTTCCGGGTTGAAAAATCGCGATTTAGCCCGTTCGCAATGATCGGGAGCGCGATACCCGGGGGATCACTGTATATACACATAGTAAAATACATGATGAAGGTTATAAAGGAGATACTCATAGTAAAACATATCTAAGAAAGAATAGAAAAGAAGATATAGTAATAGAACATATCAATGAAAGAATAGAAGAAGAGATATAGGAATAGAAGAAGGGTATAGGAGATATAGGAGAGCAATAGGACAGGGGATGGAAGGCACTCTAGTGCACTTGTACTCGCCCCTTACTGACCTCTTAGGAATCTGGAGAGGTCAACCATAGATAATCTAAGGATAAATTGTTGGGGGTTTGGGGATGACACTATGGAGTCCGGTAATGAGTTCCACGCTTCGACAACTCGGTTACTGAAGTCATATTTTTTACAGTCAAGTTTGGAGTGGTTAATATTAAGTTTAAATCTGTTGTGTGCTCTTATGAAGCTGAAGTAGTCGCAGATAGGCAGGACGTTGCAGCATATGATCTTGTGGGCAATACTTAGATCTTGTTTAAGGCGTCTTAGTTCTAGGCTTTCTAGGCCCAGGATTGAAAGTCTAGTCTCGTAGGGTATTCTGTTTCGAGTGGAGGAGTGAAGGGCTCTTCTGGTGAAGTATCTTTGGACATTTTCAAGGGTGTTAATGTCTGAGATGCGATACGGGTTCTAAACGGATGAGCTGTATTCAAGGATGGGTCTGGCAAACGTTTTGTAAGCTTTGGTAAGTAGTGTGAGATTGCCAGAGCAATCTCAAATCAAAAAATCAAATCAAAAAATCAAATCAAAAAATCAAATCAAAAAATCAAAAAAATTTGATCTGCCAAACTGCTGGCAGCCGCCACTGCACCACTATTTGCTCTCTAAATCTTACTGGAGGTAAGATTTGTTTTTGCACATATTTAAGAGCCAGTTATTTGTGAAGGGGGAAAATGTTGTGTTTTAAAATTTTAGAAATGTTTCAGAATAGGTCAGATCTCCAAACTTTGGGAAAGTATGTGATTTCTGTCTAACTGATTTGGGAAAATGACTCAAGAGATGAAATCTCTGCCAGTGAGCAATGGTTATATGGGGAGAGAGAGCTGTTATGTAACTGCAACGGAGATATCCACCATGGCAGGTTCTGTGAAAGCTGGACTTCATCACAGATTACTCAAGTTTTTGGGTTGAATTCAAGGTAAAGCCAGTTCAAAAGTTAAAGCTTTGCACATCTTGGCACAGGGGCCGTAGTGCGAAACCTAATCACACAACACTGAAAATATTCTGAAAGGATTATCACCATGCCTAGTTGTTCTTCTAATGGAGGGTTGTGTGGGGTGGAAAGATGTTGAAATGAAAAAAAGGGGGGGTGGCTGTAAAAATAGGAGCTTAATTCAAAATTCCAGAGATTGAAGGAGAAATAAGGAAATAAGAAGAAACTCAAGCTTTAAATGTTCTCAGATGCTAGGATGAAGGGATTGCAATTAAAACTGGCATGCAGTCATAGTGGATTTATTTTGTGCTATTCAGCAGTACAATTTCAACTCTTTACAAAGCAGCTCCATAACATATTGGTAAATAGAAGAATACCTATGTATGATGCTAATGAATATTTTGTTATGCTTTTGAGGGCAAGAAAAGGGGGTCTTTTTATTATGGTTTTCAAATCTTCTAATACAAATCTAAATTACTGATGCAATTTCTATACTTCTATAATGTTATACTTTTTAAACTTTATTTTACTTGAGTGTGTGTTGTGTGCGTGTGTGTGTGGAGAGAGAGAGGGGAGAGGGAGAGGGAGAGGGAGGGAGAAAGAGGAGGAGAGAGCAGGAGAGCACTCTGGAGAATGTGTACAATATAAAAATAATTAGAATCCAGCCACTCATGATCTTACGTTATATCTCAAGAGACAAAAAGCAAGGTTTCTACACAGTACACCTAAAACCAATTTAAGTAACTCACAATACAAAAAACACCTCCGTTCCTGGATTAGAGAAAAGGTCTTGGCTATTTTAATTGTTCTATTTCCATCTGGGATAAGGGTATTCTTACCAGTAATTTCAGATAAAATATTGGCTAGCAAGGAAAGTTAATTTTAAGGGTTTTTCTGGTCAACCTACTTTTTCCAATACTAAAAATGGCCAGCAACCATTCTTTGATGATGTCACTTTTCACTCAAAACAACCACTTCATAAACACATGGCACAACATATGTAGGAGAACAAACACAACAGGACTAGATTCAGCAGTCCACCTGCATTTAAAATACAAAGGCCACTCTTTTCAAGACGGCAAAGCCCACATTTTGGACAGAGAGGACCGCTGCTTTGAAAGAGAGGTCAAGGAGGCCACCTATGTCAAAATTGTACAGCCCCAACAGAAGGGAAGGATATGACATCATCTATGTCCAGTCAAAGCTAAAGAAATTTCTTGCGTGAGACGTGAAACATCTCCAAAGAAAAACCAGAAAATACTCCTCACACACCAGACTCACTTTTTCGAAGAAAGCCTTTGTTGCCTTGGGCTCAGCCCTTGGAATGCTGGTTTCATACGCAGCATGCCCACAGCAAAAAAAAAGGTTTTTATTTTAAAAAAAATAGTATTTTTCTTTTCCTGAGCTCATTATTTTCTCCTGGATTTTTTTTAAGTCCAGGGGAACTATATTTTTGCTTCATTTCAATTCAGGGACATTTTGCATCTAAAGCAAAAGTTGTGCCACTAACATAACATTGTTAGAAAGGAAGCAAAAACAAAACAAAGTAAAAACCTATGAAAAGCTGTGAAAGTGCAAAACAAGGGCAATCTTATTTCAAAGATGGCTGCTCTTACAAATATGTGTTTTATTTATTATTTGTATTTTTTATATTTTTATCCAACCTCTCTATCTACTGCACACACACACGCACACTGTGTATATTAAAATGTGTCTATATATTTAGGTGCAGTAAGACCTGCCTTCAGAAGAGAAAATGAATAGTGATTGCTTTTCCAGTTTAGAATTACCCAGTTTAGAATTAACTTCAAAGTGTGGCAGGAAAGTAGCAAATTAAAAATATAGAGAAGAGCCTTCTCTGTGGCGGCCCCGACCCTCTGGAACCAACTCTCCCCGGAGATTAGAACTGCCCCCACCCTCCTTGCCTTTTGTAAACTCCTTAAAACCCACCTCTGCCGCCAGGCATGGGGGAACTGAGACATTTCCCCTGGGCCTATACAGTTTATGTATGGTATGTTTGTGTGTATGTTTCTTTTTAAATAAGGCGTTTTTAATGACTTTTAATTATTAGATTTGTTATACATTGTACTATTATTCTTGTGAGCCGCCCCGAGTCTATGGAGAAGGGCCTTACAAATCTAAATAATAATAATAATAATAATAATAATAATAATAATAATAATAATAATATGCCCTACAACAGTGATGGCGAACTTGTTTTAGTTTATGTGCCAAAGGTGTGTGTGTGCATGTATTAGTATGCGCACACATGCCCACACCCATTTCCTCCCTAAGCATGCGCTCCACCCCGCGCTGCTCCTGCACATGTATACAATCTCCACCCCATCTCTGCTCATGTGCACCGGTCTCACTAAAGACTGGGACAGTGAAAAAACAGGCAAATGGGAAAACTGGAAGTTCGGAAAAACAGACTTCTGGTTTGTCCGTTGTGCTGTTTTTCGCACTCCGGAGCCTTCAGGGAAGCTTCCCTGAAGCCTCCGGAGGGCAAAACAGCCTTCATCAAGGCCGAAAATCAGCTGGCTAGTAGGTGCATGCGCACTGGTGCTGGCATAGGGCAACGCCTCGCGGGCCTTCCAATATGGGTTTGGAACAAATCTCTAGGGAAAAGATGATACAAAAGATGACACTGTACATAAAAGCACAGTCAATGGATCAAATCAATGCTCATCTTAGACTTTTTCCTGTTCTAGGAAAATCCAGATGTTTCTGGTTATAAGCAGAAAATGATTATTACAACATGGCACATTAAATACAAAACATGCATTGACAAAAATGCAGTATTGCCAGTCCTGTACATAGATACAGCACTGCAATTAATTTGTCGCAAGAGGCAGTTTTGAAAGAGAGCGCGGATTGAGGGCTTCCCTTATTGTTCACTTCTGTACAGTATCCAACCCAGTGAATTATTCAATTACTACAGTATTGATTCTGAATTCCAGAGGCCAAGCCAAGCGCAGAATTTAGCTAAAACGACTTGTAACAATCTAACAAGGCAGAGCCGTGAGAATGGCAATTCGGCCTCCTTATCTATTGATGAAAAAGAATGTGCTCCCTTAGATGAATGATGTGTTTATCCAAAAGGAAATCTCCACCCTTCTGAAGTACTGACTATTTTTTCCTTCCAAGTCACTGTTTGCTAAATTCTGACTGGGTTTCCCAAGTCTTCCCATTTAAAGCTAAGTCCCTAAAGCTGCATTTCAGGGTAGAGGGAGTTCAGGGCCATCTCAGCTTCTGTCAGTGTTGGGGAAAACGGGATGCAGTTGCCTTTGGAGGTTGTTCTGCATTATTTATATCCAGAGAAGCAATTATTTGCAGACTTCTCCAGGAGCATCTCAGCTCCAGCTCCAGCTTGCAATTCAAAGAAAAAACAATCTCTGCACTGTACACAATCCCAGTAGAGCAAAAATGAAATTCAATATTGCTGCATCTTAATTTAGTCCAGGCAATGTTGTGGATGTGCCCTCCACTTGTTAATGATGGTTTTTCACAAGCACAAAAACTGTGATGGCTGAGCACAGAACTAAAGCTTCCCAAGAATATCAGACTGCAATCCCACAGTATATTCACTTTAGGCAGGCAAGGATAGAGTTGTGCACTGGTGTGCCTTTCGTCCCCTGTCCAATTGTCTTTCCTTTCTTTCACCTATCATATATATTCTCTTCCTTTCATATATCCTCTCCTCTAAGTTCACTTTTACCCTTATATATATTACCACATGTCTATTTTTCTTCCTATGTATTTGTGTATTGGACAAATGAATAAATGAATAAATAAAAATTATGGTTTCCATTAAAAGAAAGCAAAATCAACCCTTAAGAGAAGGGGATATCTTATTTATTTATTAGATTTGTATGCCACCACTCTCCGAAGACTCGGAGCGGCTTCCAACAACAATACAGTGTACAAATCTAAGTGTTAAAAAGAAACAGTTATAAAAACTTTTATTTAAAAACAATCATACAATCATAACCATACATAAAGCAGGACAGTCAGGGGAATCAATTTCCCCATCTTTCATTGAGAGAGTATGTGCTTACCTGCAAAAGCTCCCAAGCTAAATCCTAAGCACATGTCTTCAGGCAAGGTAGGGAAGGCATCTAAGTTCTCAAGAGCTACTGCCAATTGATGGAGATTGGGGTCACACTGTGCACAAAACTATCATTTCTGGGCATCAACTCCAAGTCCTCAGAGAGGGGCAGCATACAAATTTAATAAATTGTTGTTGTTGTTGTTGTAGTTGTTGTTATTGTTGTTGTGGTTATTATTATTATTACTGTTCAAAATATTGCCTTGTCATTAAATGGACTTTACAAACCACAATGGGCAGATTCATACCAATCCACATTACAATGTAACATGTGTGAATCCAATTTATGTTTGGTTGGAGTAGAATGGAGGTGATTGTATTTGTTATGAGTTAGAGAATGCAGTATTTCCACAGTTCTACCAGAATTTGGTATCAGCAAATTAAGAATATTTCATTTATTTTAATTGGCTTATCCAACTAAATATTACATAAAATGCATGGCTGCTAAGCAAAGGCAACACATTTTGCACTCTATATATCTTGTTTCTTTTTTAATGTACAGTAAACCAGTCAGCCCTAGAGGAGATCAACCCTGACTGTTCTTTAGAAGATGAAACTCAAATACTTTGGCCGCTAAATGAGAAGGAAGGACTCACTGGAGAAGAGCCTAACGCTGGGAAAGATTGAGGGCAAAAGAAGAAGTGGACGACAGAAAATGAGGTGGCTGAATGGACTCCAGAGGATGGTAGAGAAGAGGAAGGCCTGGAGGAACATTGTCCATGGAGTCACGATGGGTCAGACACAACTTCGCAACTAACAACAAACAAAATAAGAAGTCATTTCATTGAACAGTTTCCCAACCCTCGGTCCATATCACTGGTAGTTTCTTATAAAGGGGAAAGAGTGATGAAAATTCATCATAGATTGAAAAAGGCTATGTTCCCATTATTGAGTTACTTTGAATGGTAAAGATGGGCAACATATAAATTTAAAGTATTGAGGAAGCAAGATAAGGCATCTTGTATGTACCATGCAAAGTAATAATCAACTAAGAGATGGATGAAGCTATAAAGTGGGATGGATCCTGGGAGTTGAGTATGGTTTGAAGGCACATCCATTGTTGCCATCACTAAGCTATGGCAATATACGTATATAATAGCATAGGTTTCAAGTATGATAAGGCTTTTAGAAAAGCTGAAGACAGCTTGTAGGCAAATCTGATAATGACCTACATGCTGATAATGACCTACATGGATTGTTCCGCCTTTTCTACATTGTTTGTACACTCTACCTTCCTGCTGTTGTTGTGTATATAATTATTATATATATATATATATATATATATATATATATATATATATATATATATATATATATATATAAATAAAAACATAGAAACATAGAAGATTGACGGCAGAAAAAGACCTCATGATCCATCTAGTCTGCCCTTATACTATTTTTTCTATTTTATCTTAGGATGGATATATGTTTATCCCAGGCATGTTTAAATTCAGTTACTGTGGATTTACCAACCATGTCTGCTGGAAGTTTGTTCCAAGGATCTACTACTCTTTCAGTAAAATATTTTCTCATGTTGCTTTTGATCTTTCCCCCAACTAACTTCAGATTGTGTCCCCTTGTTCTTGTGTTTACTTTCCTATTAAAACACTTCCCTCCTGAACTTTATTTAACCCTTTGACATATTTAAATGTTTCGATCATGTCCCCCCTTTTCCTTCTGTCCTCCAGACTATACAGATTGAGTTCATTAAGTCTTTCCTGATACGTTTTATGCTTAAGACCTTCCACCATTCTTGTAGCCCGTCTTTGGACCCAATTTTGTCAATATCTTTTTGTAGGTGAGGTCTCCAGAACTGAACACAGTATTCCAAATGTGGTCTCACCAGCACTCTCCCTCTTCCTGCTTGTTATACCTCTAGCTATGCAGCCAAGCATCCTACTTGCTTTTCCTACCGCCCGACCACACTGCTCACCCATTTTGAGACTGTCAGAAATCACTACTCCTAAATCCTTCTCTTCTGAAGTTTTTGCTTCAGAAAATATACATTAAAAATATATATAATTACTACACACACACAAAGGGTGGAGAGGGGGTATTAGTACTTTGAGTTGTAAATATAGTGGAAGCATGGAATCAATGGCACATACACCTGAGGATGATGGTCAGGAATTAAGGAACTATATGTTTCCAGATTGCTATTAGTTTGTATTATTTGTGTCATGCCTGCTCTTTTAAATTAGAGAAATCCATTCACAATTTTGTTACACAAAACACTGCATTTGCCAACTGGTCTGCAATTCCCATGGTAGGAAGCATGAGCCCACCGCAATCAATATATCACAAAGAAAATTGAACCATCAGTACAGTTGTGAAATAAGATTTCATGCTTCTAGGTTTGTCCACATATTTCTTGACTTAGTCAGGGGAAGCTATTCAGGCATTATTACATTTGGAACAAAATGTAGCTACTAGATGGATTCTAGAATAGCATAGCTATTACATAGATTTTGGGGGGGTGAAATTGAAAAAGGGGGGAAAGGAACAGTCCACATCGCATTGAAACAAAAATGTGGAGTTTTTAGTACTTAATTTGGAGGAGGGGAAAAGTTGGATGGGGAAATCTAGTAATAAAAAAGTGCAAAGAAATATAACCGGAAAGGAACAATCTTTTTAAAGTCTAATCACAGGGCAGTGCAGATGGAAAATTTCACAAATACAGAAAGAGATAAAAGTTTAATCAAAACAAATTAAAGAAGACTTAAATGTCAGCTATTTGATCAGTGTGATGTAGAAGGTCATAGCCTAAGTACGATAAGGAACTTTAAAGATATTGTTTGCCCAGCCTAGTTAACTGGACAACTCCCATCCTATGACCAAAGTCTTATTTTCCCTAATAGACTTAGCTATCTCAATCCACATCCTTTGAACCTCCCAATTATTCTAGAAGAGAGAACATTGAGTTCCCACCTTTCCATCAAGTCAAATCCCATTTCTACATGACATGTATTTAGTGGCATATTTTGGCACAAACTTACAATTGCCACTAAACATTTGCCACTAAACATATTTCTTAAGTATGATTTACAAAGGGGAAACACAAAAATGTAAACATATTGCGTTGAGTCAACGATGTGATACTTAAGACATTTATTTCAAATGAGAACGTATGGCAAGCTATTATATATTTCACATAAATTTATACAGTAATTATGCAAGTTTTGTACTGAAGACTGATGCAGCAGTGGGATTCATCTGTTGTTTCCCTACATTTCTGCCACGAAACTCCCAGCGACTGACCAGAGCCCACAGGGTCGGCCTTCTCCAAGTGCCATTGGCCAGACAATGTTGATTGGTGTGGCAGCTCCTGCTCTATGGAACCAACTGTCTCCAGAGACTTGTCCTGCCCCCACCCTTCTGGCCTTCCAAAAGGCTGTGAAAACATGGCTTTGCTGGCAAGCCTGGGGGCCACAGAACAATTAACTTGGTCCAAGAGAGATGAATGTTATTGAATGAATGTTTTATTGTCTTTTTTACTGGTTTATATTTATTATCTGTTGTGCTATACATTGCTATATATTGTATTGTTTTATATTGCCCATGATTGTACACCGCCCAGAGTTCACCAGGAGTTGGGTGGCTTAGAAGTTAAATAAATTACATTAAAGCAAATTACATTAATCTGATTTAGTAATTCCTCCAGGCCATTCTGGGGAACTTCTACACACTGCATGATAGTCTACTGTCCTTGATTTACGTTCCCCTTCCCGTATTCCCATTCCAGCAAAGGAGATTAGTGTAGACTCGTGTTTTTTTACCCTCTCCTTGTGTAGATCCGACAGGCCCTGGTTCAATTCTTTCTACAGAGTTCAAACTACAGGGAAACTTTATAGGGCACACAAACTTTTACTAAAACTCATCCTGACCCTTGAATATTCCTATTTGTTATTTCATTGACTTCTCGCTTTTGGCATTATTTTTTCAGGATGCCCCTTGGCATAAGTGGTAACAACACTGTGAAGTGTTCCCCTCGAAATAACTTCAGTATTTGAAATCAGAGCGCTCCTTAGGCCCAAAGGCACAGCATTGTGGAATATGTTCAAGATTAACCACAGATCTGTGCCTGGGTGATATAATAAACTGTGATTTATTATTATTAGAATCCTCTGAACCTGGTGCCAAAGCAAGATAGGAAAGTTACAGGTACATTATTTCTACATTTATTTAAAAGATTTGCATGGCCTCCCATCCTTGAGCCATAATACTTGGCAGCTCATTAAAAAAGTATATAACCCTCCCAAAAAATCATACAAAAAGTAAAAGCAATATCCAACGAAAACAGAAACAACTCCATAATTTCCAGAGACCAGCTAACCATGGATTGGTGAGGCTTCAGGAAATGAATTTAGAAGACATGGATAACATGTTAGTCTTACTCATTAGTTGTACTTTTCTGATCCAGTTTTCCAACATCTTCCAGCACAAGCTATACCAGCTTGCCAGTCTGAAGTGTATCACATAAAGGTATGGGTACGCATGGGGGCTCAATCCACTCTATTGGGCAGCTGAGGTTGTTTCAGGAAGGCAGACACACCTCTTTTCTGTTGGTGGCCTCTTGATTTTTAGAACCATTTTTGCTGGTGAGCAACTCAGGTCTCTCCCAAAGCACTTACCTAGTGTTCTCTTACCTAACCCACTGGTGGTAAGAAAAATAGGAAAAGAAACATGCCCTCCCTTGTCCTTTTTAAGCATGAAGCATGCCCCCCTTGTCCCTTGGTCTGGACCTCCCTTATTTTCCTGAAGTTTCTTCCCACCACAAAAATTTAACCTGGGTCCCTATTAAGCATAGAGCCCAATTTAAGGTTTTGATTCTGGCATTTAAAGACTATGGTTACCCATTTCCACTACCTGTCCCAGCTCCTATCTTGGCATGATTCTTTTGTTCAATACAATCAATCACTGAGAAGTTTCTTTCATTCTGAATGGGAGAATGTATACACATGGAATGGAGCAACGTCTGAAGAGGGTTTCACACATAGCTCTATTCTATATGTATACATTTCAGAATTTCTGTCCCTGATTACGGAATTGTCTTTTCGTCACTACTCGTCACCCACATCTTTGAGGACCTTTAAGACAGATCTGAAAAACAGAGAGATGGAGAAAAGCAGTTGTGATGAAAGTTGAGGACAACAATTAGTAAAATAAGATAGAAGTTTAGTTTTCTGGTGGATGGGGAAAAGGCTCCGCTGGTGCCAGTTTTCTGATCTATCCAACCACTCTCAGCAGAAAACTCACTTCCTTGCTGAAGAGCAGAGAAGGGGTGAAAGATAGACAGAAACCATGTAGGAGCGAATGAAGCCAACTTTATTATCCACCCAGTTCTCTTATGTTATCTCTATCCTACTTCAGCTATGTACATGCGCAGTTTTACATGATGTGGTAACTTGTATACAATGAACTGCATATTGTTGATAAAGTTGCAGGTGCAAGGACAGAACTTTAGGGAGTTTCTTGGCAGCAGGCAAAGAATGTGTTTTGATGACACTAGCCGACATGTCCCTCCTGTTATCTTGCCCTAGAATTGAAATTTTCCAGGCCTACCCCGAACTCCATATTTGCAAGTCCTGCCAAAAACCCATGCTAACTTATGCTAACAGCATGATGTGAACTGAGCATCCATATATGGCTTTGTGTCATATCTGGGCTTGCCCAACCATATGACCTTTGACATACACAAAGAATACTACACCTTGCCAATCATGGCAATAGAAGGAAGAGGGAAATCTCTCCTGTGAGATGAGGAATGTTGAAAGATATACTAAATAATGGCTTCTTTGATTCTACAGTAGTTCTCCCATCCATGGAGAACCAATATCAGAAGACCTGCAGGCACAAAAGAGGGTCTCCATCCCCTCATCTTCACCTCTCTTCTTGTGCAGACAGCAACTTTACTTCTAGTGTATTTTTTGCTGGCTCCAGCACTCACTGGCTAATAGCATTCCAGAGCTGCCAAGCAGAAAAGCATTATGACCATTTGTACAAGCTTTGGGTAATCATAGATAATTTAAAGGTCTATTATACGTTCAACTTATACAGTAGAAGTTCACTTAGCAGCACCAGTTTAATCCAGCAAGCTTTGCAAATTATAATTTGCCTTGATTTCCAATTATGAAATTTCAGACACTGCAAATCCCATTTTTGCTTTTTTGATTACAACTACTGTATAACAAGATCAAAAAGCCAAATGATAGGCAAAGCTAATCAGTAGTAGTAATGAGAATGATATATCAAATTTTAATATTTTGGCAAGCCAAAGATATGTTATAGTATGATGCTGGCAAATTACACATTAATTCTCCACTTTCATCCCTGCTACCTCATAAATGGGTAATCAGTTTTTTTTAAAAAAATCCTTCTTTGAACTATCTACTCCAGACATTCTGCAGGTTTTCCTAGTTGTTGTAATCCCCCCAACGTTATCATTTTTTAATAAAAGAAACAGTTTGCATTACAAATCGGACTCCAGACTTATTGGCAGGTAACCAGTTAATAAATTTCTTAGCCAGACTGTTGAATAGACTGGCCTATGGTCAAGAGTGATGTAACATCAATTCAATGCACTATAATTGGAAAAATGTGGGTGGAAGCAAGCAGGGTGGGTTTTTATAAATAAAAGATCACATAAGCAATCTCCTGATGTGTTCACCCATAATGTCTACCTTTTACAGTAGTTAGGAAGAAATTCTGCTGCTGGTTGGGATCAATAATTTTGTAGCTCCCATTTCCAAATGCATTTAAGCAAAATAGCAATGATACTTATACTGCTCAATACTAGTTTACAGCATTCTTTGAGCAGTTTACAATATTAGCATATTTTGCCCAATAACTGTCTATGGAGATGCTCAATCACCCAGATCATGGTTGTCCGAAAGGTGCTTTTCCAAGAAACAACTGGACTTTTTTGGGCGGGGTTTGAAGACGTTTCCCTTCTCATCGAAGAAGCGTCTTCAGTTCTGACTGGATGGTGGGGAATGCAATGATTTTTCCTGCTGCTGGTAGCTATTATGATGTCATAATCACTGCTGGTGGGAAGGAGAACCCTGGAGCTTTCAAAATTTGCTTTCCCAGATCCATCCCTTATTCAGGGGAGTATCTAAATTCTTCCATCTATTTTATTTTTGTCCCACATCCAGCTGCTGCTTTTCCAAAATCAGACTACCTTACAGCTAAAAACCTGGAGAGCTGTTAAAGTGGATGGCATCCAATAACAGAGTCTTCACCTAAACATAGGTAATAATTATTATTATTCTAATAATAATTTATTAGATTTGTATGCCGCCCCTCTCCGCAGACTCTAACAATCACAGCAGCTAACACAAAATACAAACAGCAAAACCAATAAAGTCTCCTGTGAGCACTTCACAACTAACCAATGCACCAAGGATGAACTTTTGATGACTAAGTGTTTCAGAGAGGTTTATAACCAGGAATGGGTTCCTGCCATTTTGGACAAGATCGCCCAACCGATAGCAACCCGCTGGTGACATCATAATGATGTCACCGATCCAGTTCAGTCGGTGCCAGTCCCTGGGTGCCACCATCTTTTTTTCCCTTTTTTTTCTGAATTTTTTCACTGTTTCGCTGCTCCTTGGAAAAGGGCCCTCCTGCCCTCCTCCAGGTTTATACTTGCATTTATTCCTTTGCCCGAAGCACAGCCGATCAGCTCTTCAGCTGTGTTTCCGGCTGATTATAGCTACTGAACATGCACAGAAGCAGAACTGCACAAGTGGTTGTGCATACGCACGAGAATATCGAGTGCACTCACACAAAATGTCACAATGCAAACCAGTGACAAAGGTAAATGCTTATAATATATTGAAAGTAAGGATCATAAAGTTATGTATTATGTATAAAAGTTCAAAATAGTCTGCATGAAGATAATAAAGATTTATCTCCTAAGGGTTGTTGCACCACTCATTCAGGGTTATGATCAGGGGGGAACTTGTGTTCTTGTACTCCTCTAATCCTGAACCTACTGTAAAAAGAAGTAACAATGACCGAAAGATGTTAACATTTAAAGCTTCGAACACAAAGTCTTTCTCCTTCAAAATATTATCCAACAAGATCTGGAAGAATTCCCAGTACTTTTAACACATAGTATATGGAAAAATATACATATCCCAAGACATGATCTTGATTCCTTCCCATATATTCTATGGAAGAGCCATGCCATAATTTCAAGCTACAGCAGTCCAAGTCAGACCTATTATTAAACAACAAATCATGGCTTACAATTCATAACTATTGGATTCACCTATCATGCTAAATGAAAATTAAAGCCAACTCAGTGGATGTTTTGTTTTGAAGTGGACCAAGAATGTATATATGTGGAGAGCTGTATTTACTTTAACTTGCCTTATGAGAATCATTTAATTCTAGATCTCTAAAGCAACAAAGTTTTGACACTGAGGAACGTTTATGGGGAGCCAGGGAGAACCCGTCAGAGAATAATCCTACAATGAAAAATATATGCCTGACTTCAACGTCTAAAAATAAAATCAGCAAAGGGAAGGAAGTGACTGAATCTGGGATAATACTGATGTGTGTGTGTCTGTGTGTGTGTGTGTTGTGTTTGGGGAAATGGGAGTGATACAGCTAGGAAACTCCACCCAAGCCTAATCACGTAGCAAATTTCATTTGAGTTCTATAAGGAGGATGTGCACAAGTTTGTGTGCTTTTTGACATATGAAGATTAAAGGGGGGGAAACTCTACTACTAAAACCTGATTGTCCTAGGGTGAATAATTTTAATCTATCACATTTCATTTTGCCCTAGATATAACCTGATTATCAGTTAGGGCTATAGAGGATTTTAATCTTTCTAAAGAATACTGCAATTTATATATTTATTTATTTATTTATTTAAATCTTCCTCCCTTAATGCTTCCTCCCTTAATACTTTTTATTAGTATTACCACATAAGCCACAATGCAAAAAATTTTCTTAAAACAAGCATTATTGATAAATTACATTCACATATAATATACCTAATTACATCTTTAGGGTTCTTAGAAAAGGGTTTTCCTCCTTAAAAAAACAACAATAAAAAACTACTGCAAAGAATTAATGCCAAGAATAACAACTTGGGGAGAGAGGACAAAATTTTACTGCATTATAGCAGTCACTCAAACTGTATATCACAAACTTTTATCTTGCATTGATTTCTGATATTTTTAACATTGCTTGCACATTTGTAAAACTGATCAAGATATATTTTTTCAAAGTCTACATACTTTTCATACCTTTGACATTCATATGACAGAGAGAGAAAAAGTAAGGTCACCCTTTCATAAATCTGCATGTAACTCCAATTTCTTAAGAATGTTTTCAAATACCCATGAAAAGCATTTATACAAGGTACAGTATTTGAAAATCAATACCTAGATACAACATAGAGGATGTATGTAGTATTTCAAGACTTCCCATATCATAGTTTAGGAATAGTAGAGAAAGAATACTTTGAATGGGAAGGAAGAAAGGATCTATCAATTATAAAAGAATCTCATGTTTTTAAAAATGAAATATTAGACAGTCAACTAATCACTACCTACATCCTGATCAAAGGCAAATTAAAAGGATATTTGTTTGTTTGTTTGTTTGTTTGTTTGTTTGTTTGTTTATTTGATTTGTATGCTGCCCCTCTCCACAAACTCGGGGCGGCTAACAACAGCAATAAAACAGCATATAATAATAACCAAATACTAAAATAGTTAAAAACCCTTATTATAAAACCAAACATACGTACAGACATACCATGCATAAAATTGTAAAGGCCTAGGGGGAAAGAGTATCTCAATTCTCCCTTGCCTGGCGGCGGAGGTGGGTTTCAAGCAGCTTACGAAAGGCAAGGAGGGTGGGGGCAATTCTAATCTCTGGGGGGAGTTGTTTCCAGAGGGCCGGGGCGTCCATAGAGAAGGCTCTTCCCCTGGGTCCCGCCAAGCGACATTGTTTAGTTGACGGGACCCGGAGAAGACCCACTCTGTGGGACCTAACTGGTCGCTGGGATTCGTGCAGCAGAAGGCAGTCCCTGAGATAATCTGGTCCAGTGCCATGAAGGGCTTTATAGGTCATAACCAACACTTTGAATTGTGACCTTGGTTAGATTTAGTCCATGGAATTATGAGAAAAGCATCATAAGCATCTTCTTGTTCACAGTGGCCTATCACGCTGTCACAGAGACAATTACTTTTGGTGGTGCTATATTGCCAGTTTTAAAAAATGTAAATGTTGCATAACAATGTTCTTGCCTTGTTCTGTTGTATTATTTATTATGTGGCTTAGTTTCAGTTTACAATGCATGATGTGGCATTCTTAGTTTCTGATTTAAGGATGCTTTTCAGAATTTTTTTTAAGATCATGCTTTTAAATATCATAACCAAATCATAGCAGTAATAGTTGCAGAAGTAGAAGAAATCAGGTTTTTTCATTTTTCAGCCAAATGAAACTGAGGCTCAAACTCCTTAAACTTAGAAGTCTTCTCTACTACATTCCAGGTACATCATACCTACTGGAGGAGTTCTGAACCAACTTTTAAAAACTTGGTCCAATCTTCTGGGATCCTTCCTGTAATCTACCATTTATGACTAAATCCACAGCGCATAATGATAATCAAGACTTATTAAAAATTCTAACTACAATCTGAGAAGCACAAGAAAAAAACAAATGTTTTTAACAAGAAGATGACAAGCAAACAAGCAAGAAGGAAATGGATCCTGTAGGAACACGCTGCAGTATTTTGGTCTCAGAGCTACTTTCAAAAGTTCTAAGGTGAAAATTGATTGCAGATATGTATTCTGAGTTTAAATTCTGTAAATTGAGCAATAAATGATCTTAGGAAATATCTAGTCAATATTAAATTACCTTACACTGGCAAAGAGACTACAATTATATTCTCACAGGAGAAAATAATCTTTATTTATCCAAAAATAAGTCTAACTGTGCTCAGTGAGCCTTATTCATTAAGAATGCTTAAGGTTACTACCTAAGGAACAAAGCCTCAGCTGCCTTGTACAAATTATAAACAAGTGTTAGGTAATTCTAAACTAAGCATTCCAGGCTATGATGCCATTGAGATTTTCTCCTGAATTGAATCACAACATATGCATTGTTAAAAATTCTCCCCAGATAAATAAATTAGAATATTTGCAGGTGACTCATCTTCCTGTCCTAGTTTTTAGATTTTTATATCAGTGTAGATAATACATGAATATTATCTACCAAGAAAGAAAATCTCAACATTAAAAAGCTGAGGTAAAAGAATTTGAAGATAAAGTGACACCTTCTGTTAAGTTGTGTAACTACATTTACTTTTTACATGTTTGAATTTAATAACTAAAAACTGTATGCATATTTGTAATATGTTTTACAGCATATGCCCTTTTAAATATATAAATGTTCCTTCTTCATTTTGTTTGATCATGATAAAAGAAATAAATTGAAATTGCATAAATGGAACTGGTGTGATTGGAATACAGTGATCCCCCGCTCGTTGCGAGGGTTCCGTTCCAGGACCCCCCGCAACGAGCGGGTTTTCGCGAAGTAGCGCTGCGGAAGTAAAAACACCATCTGCGCATGTGCAGATGGTGTTTTTACTTCCGCAGCGCTAGCGAGGAGCCGAAGATTGGGGGCGGCGCGGGTGTTTTAAAACGTCCCCGCCGACATGGGGGGCTCGCTAGCACCCCCCTAACCCGGGTTGGGGGTTCGGGGGTGTGCTAGCGAGCCCCCCATGTCGGCGGGGATGTTTTAAAACACCCGCGCGACTTTCCAATGAGTCCCGAAGACAACGCGTTTGTCTTCGGGACTCATTGGAAAGTCGCGCGGGTGTTTTAAAACATCCCCACCAACATGGGGGGCTCGCTAGCACACCCCCGAACCCCCAACCCGGGTTTGGGGGTGTGCTAGCGAGCCCCCCATGTCGGCGGGGATGTTTTAAAACACTCGCGCGACTTTCCAATGAGTCCCAAAGACAACGCGTTTGTCTTCGGGACTCATTGGAAAGTCGCGCGGGTGTTTTAAAACGTCCCCGCCGGCATGGGGGGCTTCCTAGCAGCCCCCCAAACCCGGGTTGGGGATCCGGGGGGTGCTGGCAAGCCCCCCATGCCGGTGGCGACATTTTAAAACAGCCGTGCCGCCCCCAATCTTCGGCTCCTCGCTAGCGGGCAGGCAGGCGGCTCCTTGCTAGCGGGCAGGCAGGCGAGAGCTAGCGCCAGCGAATGGCTTGTCCGCGCTCGCTCTGGCCGCTTTCGAGCTGAGTCCTGAAGCGAATTCGCTTCAGGACTCAGCTCCAAAGCGGCGAGAATGAACGGTGTGGGCGGGCGAAGGGCGGGCGGCAGCGAGGAGTTTGCGTGGGCGGTGGGGAAACTCCTTGCTGATGCCCGCTGCTCGCCCTCCCGCCAGCAAGAGGGGGAAGACCCAGGGAAGCCGCCCAGCAGCTGATCTGCCGGGCACCATCTACGCATGCGTGCCCATAGAAAAAAGGGCACGCATGCACAGATGGTGTTTTGACTTCCGGGTTGAAAAATCGTGAATTACCCTGTTCGCAATGGTCGGGGACGCAATAACCGGGGGATCACTGTACATAATAAATTGTCACATAGGTATAAAGAGATTCGTAATAGTGAATCTGATCCTAAAAGCAATCACTGTCTCTCATGGCCTATATATATTTACTTGAGGATTAAATCTTATTGTTGGGGATTTACTTAGGAAAAAGGTCTCTAAATCTGAACATCAGACTTTCAAATTGGTAAACACTGCCATGGATGATAACCTCATTTGCAGCCTTTAGTTAATGACAACCTCATTGACTAAAGGCTAAGAAATGATGCTCTGCTTTTTGGACAGTGAGGAATAGCCAGATTTGGATCAAATGCTAACTTCTAGAAGAAGCCCAAGTTGAATCTAGAAATAATGTCAGTCTAGATCTGTTACATTGCATCGACAGTGATATTATTTTACGTTACAATAGAAGATAATATGTGTACTCAGGGTTGTATATTAGAATCCTTGGTGTCCTGTGACCTTGGTTTGATTGCTTGCAGATGTTTCAATATTTGACTAGGGAACATCATCAATGCTAATGAATGTGAGATTTGTTTGTTGTCTATATATTGTAGCTTGCCCTGGCAGTGTTGTTGAAAGTGTGGTTTTCTTGGTGAACTTAGTTCCTTGATTAGAGCATTGTTTTCTTCTCAAATTATTTGTCTGGTGCTAATCCATGTTTATCTGGATGTAGGATGCTGGAGAGCATGTGTTCAAGTCATTTTGTTTCCTTTAGATTTTTTTATTGTCTCTTTTAAATGGTGTGCTTATGAACTGAAAATATGTGTTCATCCAATTACCACCATTAAGCGAGAACTATCTATACTTCAGTTGATGCATTTCCAAATGTACTGTATATTTCCATTCTTTACATTCCATTCTTTACATTCAGTTTGCAATCAATTACTATTCTGTGATCTTTTAGAAGCCACATATCCTTCTCCAACACTTGTGGACTTGATCTTATCAAACAATCACATTTACCCTGTCGACCTTATTTTTCTTAAACAAAACTCCTCAGACTCATATTCCCAGGCAACAAAAGTACAGTGCAGTTTCCATTAGTTTTTCATACATTGAACTTATAATGTTATGATTCTGAAACACTTGGAGCTCAACAATTGTTGGAAAGGCTATGAAAAAAAAAACACAATTAGAAAGTGACTTTTGGGGGGAAAATAGAGCCAAGATGACAGGTTGCAATATGCGGCAGGTATTCTATAAATAAAGTAGTTAATAGGTTGACCAGATGAAGTGTCTGGATAGATCCAGCCCTGAGTTTCATTAGGCCAAAACAGCTGTAGATGGGTGTATCTGTTTAAATAACCTTCTGAGTCATCCTGTTTTATAATTTTCTTCAGCTCTAAATTTCTTAAGCACCCAATGAAACTCATAATGATTTACTATGAGTATTTAGACATAATAATTTCATCCAAAATTTCTAGGAGGGAGGTAGTCTTCAATTGATTATTTTCTTCCATTACTTAATTGCATAGCCACTTCAATTCAAGTGAATTCATTTATATTTCTTTCTATATAGTAATACATCAGATTGAATTGTAAAATACTTCAAAGATTACAAAAATTCTATTCATTACTTGCACAGTACATTTTAAAAATCACTTTCAATCAGTTCTTATTAAAACAAAACCTGAAGATGGTATTTATTATTATCTAATAAATAATAAACTTATGTACCTAATGCATAGGGGAAACTTCTGTTGTAAAGAAAAAAAAATGCATTAAAATTAGAAAAATAATAGAAGAAATAATAAGATTATATTGATTGGAAGCCAGAAATCTTTTTACTAGGAATTATAGCAGGAAATTATGTAAAAGAAATATATTATTTAATAACCCACATAGTGATGGCTGCCAGGATTGTATTTGCATCAAAATGGAAAAATAACAATATACCAAATGATGATGAAATTACAAGGAAAATCTTCAACTGGGCTGAAATGGACAAGATGGTGAAAGAATTACAAGATAAGGAAGAATCAGAATGTACTATTTAACCTGGAATAGATTTTATGAATGGTTAAAACACAGGGATATTTCATTATAGAATGTGTAAATATCAACTTGTTAAATGTATATACAGATAAATATACATATTAAACAAAATGGAAAATACATATATGTAAAATAATGTTTAAAAAAGGAAGAGATAACACGTACTGAAGAAATTCATAAAGGAGATGTAAGAAATATGATAAAATAGACCAGAAAATAGATATTTATATAAAGAAGAACACATAGAAAAAATAAATATATAAAAGAATGATAAATATTTACAGTATATGTACATGAAATTTTGTGGACTTATCATTATATGTTTGTATTTTATGTCATGTTTTTGTATGTTATTGTTATTGTTTGCAAAATACGAAGATCTGAAAATCGAGCTGCAACGACTCTGACATAAATCAGTTAAAGTGATCCCAGTGGGTTTTGGCAGTGCCAAAAGATCTCAGTGGACATCAGAATTGACAAAATCTCTATCTGTCAACTGCAAAAGGCCACTTTACTGGGGTCAGCACACATAATTCGCCGCTACATCATCTAGGTGCTTGGGAAGCACCTGACTGGTGATAAAATATGAAATCCAGCATAGTGATCTTGTTTGCTGTGTTGTATTAATAATAATAATAATAATAATAATAATAATAATAATAATAATAATAACAACAACAACAACAACAATAATAATAAAGACTTAGGGCTTTAGAAATACTTTTTTCATATTAGAATATTTAATCAACAGATAAATAGATAAAAACCTATCTCATTCATCCATTAAGGTGGTTATCTTGATTTGGAAGAGTCAGAAAAATGTTACCTGGACTGAGGTGTGTGAAAGATCCAATGACAAAATCCAGTGTGGAAACAGCCAGTAGAAAGAGAAGTAGCAGCTGAAGTCGTATTATCCATTTCACCCCAGCCAGGTTAATTCCAAGCAAGGCCAACAGAACTACCAAGGAGATGCCTCTGATTGCCCAAATGTTAGTGAAGTTCAAGAGGCCAGAGATGGATTCAGCAAATCCAGTAATATACATAGCACCTGCAACACACTGAAGAACACTTTTATCTGTGAAGAGCCTAAATTGTTTGAACTGAAGGATAAAAACATAGAAACATAGAAGTCTGACAGCAGAAAAAGACCTCATGGTCCACCTAGTCTGCCCTTATACTATTTTCTGTATTTTATCTTAGGATGGATATATGTTTATCCCACACATGTTTAAATTCAGTTACTGTGGATTTATCTACCATGTCTGCTGGAAGTTTGTTCCAAGGATCTACTACTCTTTCAGTAAAATAATATTTTCTCATGTTGCTTTTGATCTTTCCCCCAACTAACTTCAGATTGTGGCCCCTTGTTCTTGTGTTCACTTTCCTATTAAAAATACTTCCCTCCTGGACCTTATTTAACCCTTTGACATATTTAAATGTTTCGATCATGTCTCTCCTTTTCCTTCTGTCCTCCAGACTATACAGATTGAGTTCATGAAGTCTTTCCTGATACGTTTTATGCTTAAGACCTTCCACCATTCTTGTAGCCTGTCTTTGGACCAGTTCAATTTTGTCAATATCTTTTTGTAGGTGAGGATAATTAATATGTTATTTATTTTTATCTAAAAAAATCATAATTTGGAAGCTCTGCCAACCTCAGGAAGAGAAAACCCAGAAGAGGAGACAAGGTTCTCAGGGAGGTTAAAGGCCTAATGTGGGTTCTATGAATAACAACACCAAAAGTATAAAAACTAGAGTGTTAACAAAACAAGTCAACTAAATCTGATTTTCTGTTTGTTTTTTTTCCTTTAGGAAAGGTATTTGTGCCTTGGGCATTAATAACAACCACTAAAGTTAATTCCAAATTCTGACCCAACTACATCCCTCTATCAACTACACAATCCATGGTCAAGTGGATTTATTAGCCACATCCCCAAATGGAATATCCAAAATATTGTTTGTACAGTAGGAAGAAAAGAAAACAAATAGTAATTGCTGATAGGTTTTTAATAATAATCATTTTGTATATAGAAGAGTTTTTTAAAGCAATACTCTTGGAGAACATAATATTCACGGTTTGAAAGTTGGCTCTGGCTAAACACTAAAAACAAACTGAGGGGAAATATTTCTCTCACTGAATATCACTCACAACATTGAATCATTAAATCAGGGATGTCAAACTAGCAAATGGGCTGGATGTGTCACAAACAGCCAGTGAAGGGCTACCAAAATTTTTACTACTACACTGTGGGTATGGCTTATGCAGGACACTCTGCATTTTCTTTCAACATCTTTCAGTGCAAATTGGGTGCTCTGGGGTAGAGCTCCATTTTCGCTACCCCACTGCATTCCCCCCCCCAATCCGCGCAGCAGCCCACCCCTGCGCATAGGTCACATCCAGCCCAATTCCGCAAAGGCAAAAATTTCACAATACATCATGATACATCACATGTTGCGATCAAGTTTGACACTCATGCTGTAAACAAAGACATCTAGTGGGGATGAACTACCCAAGTCTACTTAGAAACCGATTTTAAACAAACATCTGAAAAACTCATTTCTTGATAGCTTCCTAGGTGTTCTAAAGTTTGACAAATTGATTCACTTGCAAAAGTAGGAAGTGCCAATTAATATAGTAGAATGGTTTTCATAATACCTTAATTATATCAATGCATAAAATATCATGATGCTGTGAAGGACAGCTCTTCTTGGCTACTGCAGTACAATTTTATTAAATTATGGCACTAAAATATTTTGCTAAAATTCAATTGATTCTTAAACTCTAGTTCCCAAGTTATGCCAATGGCATTATTTAAAGTTAAATACAGCAGCAAACATGTGAACACTGTTCTAGTAAAGAGTCATAGCTTGAATAAACGTTTATCATCTTTTAAATTGTTAGTCATATAGGAATCAGTGATGAATTTCTGGGTGACACTAATAAGATCTGTTTCTGCATTTAAATATTATGATGAGTATTAATTTCATGGTCAGTGCTAAACATAATTAAGGCCTTAGTATAAATTAGAATAAATAGACTAAACCAGCTGAAACTAAACAGGTATGGGTCTCATCTGTGGTATGAATGGGAAACCAGTGTAAAATGTATCCTCATTTAGGTTTTTTGATAGAAGAAGGATAAAGTAGTAGACTGTAGTAGACATATATAAGACTGCCTACCACAAAATGTTTGAGTGGGTGGTTACATTTGGAGTTTTAACAGCATGCTATGGAAATGGCTACCAGATAAGGATTGGTTATCCTCAAAAAGGCTGCCATGGTGGGTGACCTTGCAACATTAAAATTTTACAAAAAGGCATACTAGTAAGACTACGTCCTAGCTTGACCGGGCTCTCAAATGAAGCTAGCTAATGACTGGTAGTGTATTCATAGAAATGACATCAACAAGCTTTAAGAACAACAAAGCATGGCCAGGACCCTGGAGAGCTCACTGCAGGAAGTTAAAACTAGGTGAAAGCAGTTGATCCATATATTGCCAATTGAAGGATTAGGAAGGCTGGAAGGGTCATCCTTTGCTTGCTAACCTAAAGACCCCAGGGCTCTATCTGATATCTGAGAAACGTGCACATCAGGTGAGTCAGTGTAGAAATTCGGAGCATCTTCTGAATTGGGCTGGTATGGAATTCATCATCATACTTAGTAGTTTCTTAAAAACTTTGCTGAGAACCTGATTTTGGAGCTGCCACAGATTATTCCTATACATGAATACATGTATAAATATGCATTACCAATGAATATTGAATTATAGTTTCTTCCTGTTTTTATTTTTATTTTAAATTGAATGTAAGTGAGGCATTCATGTAAATGAAAATTAGACTGAAGGTTGACATTTTGCAATATGCTAGCTTCCTATTCTTTAATTGATTTTTTTTTTAAATGAAGTGGAAAGAATCTGGGAGTGCTAAGGAAAATGTTATATATTGTTTGTGGACAGTGTTAAAAAACAGTATACTAAATAAAAATGTTGACTAAACAAATTCCATTTTAAGCAGTTCACAAACAATTAGAATTCTCAGGTGAAAAATTATAAGGGGATACAGTCTAATTTTTAAACATCTATTTCATTTGAGTTTTAATGTTTGCAATTACTTAAATTTCATTTTGTGAAAATTGGGATTTAGCAGATAATGTGATATACTTTTAAGTTTTTCAAATGTTCTTTCAGGACATTTCTTCAAACAATATCTTGTATCCAAGGCTTGGAATAAAATTAAATTAAAATTATCCCATGTATAGAATCATATGCAAATCCCTACTTTACTTTCCAGGCTATCACAGAATTTTCAAAGAGAAGGTAGCATTTGATTCATCCTGCATCCAGTTTTCCAATATCGAAAAACTGTATTTTAGAAAGGAACATTTAAGCAAGATTAACTTTCATCACACACCAGTACACTCTCCCTTCCTCACTCTCTTTTTGGAATAGGCATCTTTTTAATTAACACAACAGAGTTTATAAAGTTTGTATATTGTTGCCCTGAACATAAATGGAAAAATTAATGGGGGGAAATTACATTAATATATATATAGAGTGTCGATTCAGAAAATAGCATTCTTACCTGACCAAAAATATAAAGTAGGCCAATGGTCCCTCCAACCTGACCTCCAAGGACAGTAGAAATCATTGAATAGACTCCTCCATTTCCAATGCTACATCGTTCACAAACCCCAATGCCGGACAAGACGGTTACTAAGGCCACCAAGATGACAAAGGACACCAAAAACATGCCCATTAGAATTCCAGTGTTTCCCTGAAATGGAAGGGGAGGGTTGAAGCAAAGAAAAGGAATATGATGTATAAATTAATAACTACACTGGGGGAAGATGGCTGATATATAATCCATAAATCAATGACTTCAAACAGAAAGACTACTGTTTGTTATCAGTGAATTAAAATCTAGGGTTAACTTGTGCACTGATCCTATGCCACTTCTCCCTGTACTGAATTGTACTTTCATATAATTAATTGGGATGTTCAAAGTGGTAGGGATTCTTTTAAGACTGATGGAGAAATATGTCCTTTGCTGCAACTATCCATAAAGACTAGCTTTCTTGAGCAAAGGAAGAAAGGTTAAGCTGTATATTTTCTTTTATGTACACTGAGAGCATATGCACCAAAGACAAACTCATTGTGTGTCCAATCACACTTGGCCAATAAAGAATTCTCTATTCTCTGTTAACATGCAACATTTAATTCCCCTGAAAACCATTCCCATGACCAAAACATATGCCTAGTTTTTCAGAAATAATCAGTTATGACAAGATTCTCCTTGCATCTGCATCTTTTACAGGCATAAAATTAAGCATAGCAAAGATAGTGTTTTACATCGTGATCATTGGATAAGGAGAGGAACAATTTCCTGTGTTCTTATATTTCCATCTTTGTATCCTCAGAGGGACTTCCAAGTATTGCCACAGTATGTAGATGTAAATTTAAACATTGATCTCTTAAACTTTTCCTCTGAGCTTTAGAGATCCCTATTGTGAACAAATCCAAGCCCTTTGCTTCCTTCAGCTCTTCTTCAAAGCATTCTCTGTGTTGCTCTTATCCAGCAGGCGTGGTGTTCCTTCCTGTAGCAGCTCTCCAGAAGGGGAAGTGATTTTAAGCTTTTTGGCTAATTGTTGCTTTGTGCAGAGTATATTAGACTATACTTAGACCATCAACATATTTAAGTAGCACTCTAGGTTCATTGCCCATTTGAAATATATATCTAGTACACACAACTTTTAAAAAAAACATGATGCAAGCTGCAACAATGCTTTCCTTTTCAAAAATAGCCCTTTAGGGAGGGAGTATTAAAGGACTAGATGCCACAGATGTGAACATGCTGAGTCCTGGCTCCAGTTCTCCTTGATCTTCCACAGCTGTCATCAAACACAGCAGGGCAAGAAATTGAAATAGAATTTCATGAATGCAGCTGCATTCTGGGTACATATTGGCTAGCAAAAAAGATAAATAAGATGATGAGATTTAGCAACAGAAGAAATAATAACATTGAATGGGAGCTTCTCAGAAAATCAGAAAAATGACTTTTATAATAATGAAAGAATATAATTGGGCCCATGGATTTGCTAAGTAATGGTTGCTTAACTATGGTTCATGGAAGAAACACAATTAGTTAGAAAGCACAGGAATTATTTAGAAAACACAGGAAGCTACAGGGTAGGAAAAAATAGTAAGATCATCCAAACTGGAAATATTTCAACTAAGGATGAGTCTACTCCCTCTCAACTTCTGCCACTTGCAGTGAAAAATTTGTGATCTTTTCTTAGAGTCCAGTGTATAAACTCACATATTCTGGGAAATAGGAGTCTTGTATGAGTTTATTTCTTTACATTTATTTTGCACAGCAGCCAATTAATTTGTAGAATTAACACAAACTCTACTTTATCGTGGATTTCATGGCATCCATTAATTTCAACAGGTTGGCCTACCTATCAAACTCATATGAATGTTTCAACTTTTGAATGTGACCCATGCATGTCAATAATTCTGGCAAAATATTTAATAAAATCAGGAAAAATGTTGCAAAAGAAATATATTTGATATATTTTTTAAAAATGAATAGAATTACCATTTTACAGCCGTTACCTGAAATGATACCAAATTCTTTAATGTTTGGAAGAATATGTCACTATGGCAACATGTTTTACCTGAACAGTTATTTTTAATCAGCTTCATTACAACTAATGCAAGACATTTGGACATTTATTTCTATTTTTGCATTCATAGAAAAACGGAGAAGAAAACAAAATATTAACACAGCTATAAAAACTCTATATTTTAATTGTGTTTAAATATTGAGAAAATGGACATTTCAGTATTATCTGTGTTGTGGTTGTTGTTAGTTGCAAAATCATGTCCGACCCATCACGACCGATGGATAATGTTCTTCCTTTCTCTACCTGAAGTCCATTTAAGGCCTACTGTTTCAGTGACTCCATCCAAGCACCTCATTCTCTGTTGTCCCCTTCCTCTTTTGCCTTCAATAGTTCCTAGCATTAGACTCTTCTCCTGTGAGTCCTTCCTTCTCATTTGATGGCCAAAATATTTGAGTTTTATCTTCAGGATCTGGCTTTGTTGTTGCTCAGATTTCCTAAGGCCCATTTCACTTCACATTCTAGGATGTCAGTGACCACCCCATCGTGGTTATCAGGGACATTAGCTCATTCTTGTATAATAGTTCTGCATAATTTTGCCACCTCTTCTTAATCTCTTCTGCCTCTATTAGGTCCCTGCCAATTTGGTCCTTTATCATGCCCATCTTTGCATGAAACGTTCACTTCATATCCCCAATTTTCTTGGAGTGATCTCTGGTCCTCATTATTTTATTGTTTTCTTCTATTTCTTTGCACTGTTCATTTAAGAAGGCATTCTTTTCTAGCTATTCTCTGGAATTTTGCACTCAATTGGGTGTACCTTTCTCTTTCTCCTTGGCTTTCACTTCCCTTCTTTTCTCAGCTCTTTGCAAAGCGTCCTCAGACAGCCATTTTGCTTTCTTACATTTCGTTTTCTTTGGGATGGTTTTAGATGCTACCTCTTGTACAATGTTGCAAACCTCTGTCCATAGTTCTTCAGGCACTCTCTCTATCAGATCTAATTCCTTAAATTTATTTGTCACTTCTACTGTATATTCATCAGGGAAGTTTTATCTATAAACTTTTGTAACTGGACATTGGGGCTGCAATATTATGCAGCTTATTCTGAACTAGTTTTGAATTATTTAAGCAAGATTTATTTTTTAAAAAAAGAACTAAAAGAAAGCTAGGGATGGATGTTGTAGCAAAGTTGGATGATCTTATAAGATGATGCAGACCTGATAAGACAAACTGGGTTATTGAAAATACACTGTTTACTGATCTGGATACCATATCATACACTTTATTGATCTTGGCATTTGTTTGCTCTCCAATCATGTTTCAATTTAGTTTCTGAACTTTTTGTTACCAGACTAGGTAACAACATCAGCAGGATTTCCTTGTCCTATTCTCCTTAGTTTATAAATGTATTGTGTGCAAGTTTGGTCAGTTGGTCATGTGGTTGGTTGTTCATTTGGAGCTATATTTAAATTCCAAGCAGCTGATTGGTTCTCTTGTTATTTGGTCGTTTGAATGGTAGCATTATTTTCCAACAACACCAGACAAAAGCTATTTTGTTTCCCACAACTACTATAGCCGTAGCAGTGGTAGAAATATATTTTGCCAAAGTATCAACCTTGTTGCTACTAAATATTGAGAATTTAGCAAGTTGTTACTACCAAATGAACTCAACATTTGGTAATATCATGACTGGGGTGTTCAGGGACAATAGAGTTTTGCTGTCTTCAACGCATGAAATGTTGTTGTAGTTAAGACAGCGCAAACCACTCTTTGCAATGAGCATAATTCATTACATCAGAGATATATCAAAAAGGTATCTATTCCATGCATCTTGTTGACAAGTGGGATTGTTCCACCAGTTATTCCAAAATATAAATCCTTGACATTCACATTACATCACAGCATAGTCCAAGTAAATAAAATAAAAGCCATGCAGAGAACAAATTATGTCTGGGATTTGTGTGTGTGTATGTGTGGATACAATCCCATTTGCCTCTGGGATAAAACGTTGATGTTCACAGCAACATTGATCTACACTTATCTAATTCTAAAGGCAAAAGCGGTAAGGAAAAATGTTAATCACACAGCTCATTGCTTTAACAGTCTTCCCCCATTGCATTCTTAATTTGGTTGTAGGATGAGCTGTTAGCCAGTATTCTAATGATATATCTCTCTTCTTCATTATGCATTAGTTAACAAGCTGTTTAAAAAGCTAACAATAACTGCAGATGGAGCAGCTGGTAATAGTTCTGCAGAGCAATATGCATTCGATGCTAAAAAAAAAAAAGTCTGAGAAAAACCCTTTACTTGAAAAGACACCCCTTGTTCTGGAATTTGCTTCTCTTTTTTTTTAGGGAAGCAATTTTTACAGAAGTAGTCCTCACCATAATTAAGTTCACCCCAAGCCAGGGGGATGCACAATTTTATGACCTTTTTTTTTTGCTGTTTTTTTTAAGTGAATCACTGCAGTTGTTAAGCAAATTATGTTGTCGTTAAACAAATATGGCTATTCCTATTGGCTTCACTTGTTAGAAGCCAGTTAGGAAGGTTGTAAGTGATTGTGTAACCGTGGGGTGCTACAACCAGCATAAATGCATACCAATTTCCAATTTTAATCACGTGACTATGGGGTTGCTTCAATAGTTATAAGTGCAAAGATTGCTCATAACTCACTGTTTTCAGTGTGTTGTAACTTCAAGTGGTCACTAAATGAATGGTTATAAGTCAAGGACAAGTGCACACATTGTTTTTAATGTACCAGCAAAAATGAAACCATACAGCATATTAAACTCTATGAGTTATTGCTTAATCCCATATACTGTACTTACAACCAGCCAGCCTGTCCGTAGAAAGAGAACTACTCCAAAGATGTTAATCATACAGGAAGTAAAAACACCATCCCATGTTCCAAAAAGCACTGGTTCCCAAACAAAAAGTTTTATTTTCCACCAAGGTTTGTTATGTGTCTGATAACCCTGAGGAGAAAAGAAAACCCTTTTAAATTACTTTTAATTTGTCAGTGTCCTAAATATGGCACAAAACAGAAGAAAAATCCATCCAACCTTGTACCAGAACATGCATATCAAAGCTTTCTATATTTGCACATCATAATCTAGGATTTAACCATGGCTTATTGAACACTCAATAGTGACTGAAGCCACACTAGGTCTACGCAAAGCCTTTGAATGAGACATTTACAATACATAGAATCATGTTTGTTTATGTTTATGTTTATTTAGATTTGTATGCCGCCCCTCTCCGCAGACTCGGGGCGGCTCACAACAGAATAACAAAAAGCAATTACAACAAATCTAAATTTCTACTAAAAACATTTTAAAAACCCCATTTTCTAAACACACATACATACACACATACCATTCATAAATTGTATATGCCCGGGGGAGATGTCTCAGTCCCCCCATGCCTGACGACACAGGTGGGTCTTAAGGAGCTTACAAAAGGCAAGGAGAGTAGGGGCAGTTCTAATCTCCGGGGGGAGTTGGTTCCAGAGGGTCGGGGCCGCCACAGAGAAGGCTCTTCCCATGGGGCCCGCCAACCGACATTGTTTAGTTGACGGGACCCGGAGAAGGCCCACTCTGTGGGACCTAATCGGTCGCTGGGATTCGTGCGGCAGCAGGCGGTCTTGGAGATATTCTGGTCCAATGCCATGAAGGGCTTTAAAGGTCATAACCAACACTTTGAATTGTGACCGGAAGTTGATTGGCAACCAATGCAGACTGCGGAGTGTTGGTGAAACATGGGCATACCTAGGTAGGCCCATGACTGCTCTCGCAGCTGCATTCTGCACGATCTGAAGTTTCCGAACACTTTTCAAAGGTAGCCCCATGTAGAGAGCGTTACAGTAGTCGAACCTTGAGGTGATGAGGGCATGAGTGACTGTGAGCAGTGAGTCCCGGCCCAGATAGGGCCGCAACTGGTGCACCAGGCGAACCTGGGCAAACACCCCCCTCGCCACAGCTGAGAGATGGTTCTCTAATGTGAGCTGTGGATCGAGGAGGACGCCCATAGAGGAACATCCTCTTTTTGAAGCACTAAAGCAGCTCTGGTTTTTACATGATTTTTACATGTCTTGTGAAACAACTCATACAAACGTAACCATTATGCAGGCAGTCTTCAAGTTATGACTGTATTGGAGCCTGCCCACATTATCGCAATTTCTGATGGTTGCAAATAAGGTTACCCATGAGGTTGCTATGATTTTATTACCTTTTTTTGTAATGGCTGTTAAGTGAATATGGTGTTAAACAAATCCATGGTTTGCTATGGGCCATTTTTGTCACAAACCAGTAATAAATGCTACTTTTGGGCCAAACCATCATAAAATGCAGTAATGTGGGGTTGGGGGGCAGGACAACCATTGTAAGTACCCCCTAAGTAGGTACATCATAATTTCAATCACTAACCAACCAGTCAGAAGTCAAGGACTTCCTTTGTTTAGTATCATCTGAGCCATGGTGGTGCAGTGGTTAAAGTGTAGTACGCAAGCTGCTTCTGCTGACTGCTGGCTGTAGTTCACCAGTTCAGATCTCACCAGGCTCAAGGTTGACTCAGCCTTCCATCCATCCAAGGTGGGTAAAATGAGGACCCAGATTGTTGGGGGCAATATGCTGACTCTATAAACCACTTAGAGAAGGCTGTAAAGCACTACGTGCTATTGTTATCAGTGACCCCACTCTATTTCAACAAAGCTTCTGGATAAATGATATTGGAAGTTTATGTGGATGGTTATTGCAATGGAATTCTGTCACAAATACAAGATGACTTCCAAGTGAGACTTAGTTTTCTAAATTTTGATCAGCATTTACACTTGTCATACTACCAGTGAGCAGAAAACTGTCTTAGTCTTAAACAAGGAAAAAATATAGTGTACAATTAATCCTCTGGGTATGATCAGTAACAACCTAGTTTTTTTTAAAAATATTCTTACATTGATGATATAATTATTTTGTAAAAAACTAGAAATTAGTATGAGCCAATTTCATAGAATTTAAAAAATTGATATGGAAAAGTCCTTAACTTAACAGCCAGTCATTTAGCAAACAAAGTTACAACCTATTTGAAAAAGAGACTTAATGACTCATATCTGAAGTTCTGACAGTCACAGTCATGTCACTGCTCTTCAGAAGCTTGGCAACGCAAACACATTCATGGCTGCAGCATCGTGCGGTCACATGATTGCATTTTGCAACAGTTTTGCTAAAAACTGGTCGTTCTGGTTTACTGCAATTCGAGTCCTCTTAGTGAACAATAGATTCGCATTTATGACTGCGATATTCACTCAACAACCATAGCGTTCACTTAACAAGCACTGGAAAAACATTGTAAAATCAAGGCAGCCACATTCCAAAACATTTTATGCAAAAGACCATAATGAACAGTCTCTCTTATAGTCTTGTTTGTTTGTTTGTTCATTCAATTTTTTAGGCCACCCTTCTCCTTAGACTCAGGGTGGCTTACAACATGTTAGCAATAGCACTTTTAAACAGAGCCAGCATATTGCCCCCACAATTTTACCCACTTTGGAAGGATGGAAGGCTGAGTTAACCTTGAGCCAGTGACGAGATTTGAACTGCTGACCTGCAGATATAGCAGTCAGCTTTAGTGGCCTGCAGTACTGCACTCTACCCACTGCGCCACCTCGGCTCATACAACGTATGTTGAGGTTTAGCTGTATTCCATAATGCCGTTCGTCCTGCAAGGTCTCAAAAGACAGCACTCAGTTGATAAATAAAATATAAGCTTTCATAACATACCTGTTCTGCCTCTTCAAGAAAAAGTTCTTGCACTTGCCCATCTCTTCTCATGCTGGTCCTGACTTGTGGCAGAAATGTTCTGCTTTTCACGTTGGATGGTTCTGCCATGACAAAGACAAACCACTGGAGGAAGAGCTCCAGGTCAACTATTATGCCCAGATGAACCCCTGTAGGATGTGCCCAGCAGATATTTCATGGCTTTATGGCAGCCAGGCTTGGCAGGAACACAGGTTACTCTCACCTCAACACATATTGACAAAACCAGGTTTCACTGAAGTGGAGGAATAGAACTGGAATAAAAATAGCATAATATAAACTGTTTGTACTATATGATAGCCCAAAGAAGAAATTAATATTAAGGCTTATGCACCTATCTGAATGCTAGATCTGATTTTACCTCTCCCCGCTGTGCTGACTTACTTCCCTAATGCCTTGCAATGCACCAGCGTGAAAAATAAATATACCTTCAAGTCAAGCTTGATAGCCATGAAGCATTCTTGGCAGCAGTGTGGCTTTGCTATATTCACTTTTTCCAGGATGTTTTTCAACTTCCCAGTCTTTTAAATAGCTCTGAATTCCCTATGGGAGACCAAGGAATTGATCTATCCAAGAATTAACCAGGTCTAGTCCTACTTAGCTTCCAACCCCACAGAAAGTCAGCTAGGAGCTGCTACATGCAGAGACACCCAAAAGAGAGTGATAAAGAAAAACACAGTTAGCAGATGGAAGGAATGTAAAATTGAACATTCTTGGTTTTAGGAAAGAAGATGGACAGACTTTGTTGAGCATATAGTTATAGCAGAAGAGCAATGATTTCCTTTGTTCTTTTCTTAGACCTGGAAAAGGAGCTTAGGATTTCCAGATATTTATTAGAACTGCCAGTATTCCTGTCCAGGCTATCTGGATTTGATCATCACTCTAGTTCAGCAAACAACCTGATCATCAACTTGAAGCTCAAATCTTGCCATCTTGCCTTCTCATTGGGGCAACAGTTCTTCTTATCCTTTCTGTCTTATAGCTCTTGCCTACATATTGCCCCCTGAGTTTATCCAATGCACTAAACTGTGTTGGGTAACTGGGCTCACAAATCATATTGGCTGAGTTCAGGCTCTTCTCACATATTGTTAAGGTATTCCTGCACTCCCTGCAAACTTCCCAAGAAGCCAAATTGAAGCAGTTAAGGTTCATTGATTTCCCAGTGCTTATTCCCCTTCAGTGGAAAGAAAGAATGTTTGCCAGCCACCACCACTCTTGCTGTTTTTTCAGTGTTACTGTGGCTTCACACAGGGAAGAGAGCAGCAGGGAGTGATGAACTTACAACACAAAAGAAAAAATTTTATGCAAATCAGTAAGGAAAGTAAAATGTCAGGCTGCTTTTAAAAATAATCCAACAGAAAACTGTAAGTAGAAATTTTATTTCGCAAAAGCTTCACCATTGTTTCTAACATTCATTTTGCATGGTGAAATGCTTACAAGAAAAAAAAATTGAATATTTCTAGGCATGGCCTTATGTTCCAAAGACATTTGTTTACTGCAATGATGTAGCATTGGGGGGGAGTCTAGAAACACATGAAGAGAAATGTATGCATAGAAAGCAATTATTCTCGTATTCTGAAAAAATATGAAAACTGATACCAATTTTCAAAGGATGGCTGAGAAGCCCAAAGTGACGGATGCAACTAATTCTCCTTTAACATTCGCTTTAATATCTGACTTCTTTTTCTCTCTCTTTCTCTCCACATCTTTTCCTAGCTGCCAGGGAACAGATAAAGAGTTTTTAAAGGTGTAACATGATTGCTTGCAAAGGGCTTTTGATCTTGGAGCAAGAATTGTTTGTAAGCCAGAATCTTCTGGTGTCAAGCCTTTCTTTAACAGGATATGCACATGAAATCCATATGAATTTAGTCTGAAACTGGATTTTTTTTTCAAAAAGATCAGCTGCCTGACTCCATATATTAAGTAAAAATCCTATAAAACTCATAGCTAGTCCACATATTACACTAGATTAAGCTATCCTGTTTGGTGGGTTTTCTGTATTTTGTAAACCAGCCTGAATCACTTGTGCGAGATTGGGTAGTTCTATAAATCATGTAAATAAATAAAGGAGCTATAAATAATAATGGTTTACAAATAAGTTATAAATTGCTGGTTCTGAAGGAGTATGGGTTACTGTGATATGCAGTGAGCTTTCCTCTGAAATGAAGGTGTATCCAACTGAATTTGACCATGGCTTTACTTATTATCAATAAACTTTTGGAAATCTTTCAAAACATCTGTGGAGCTCTCATTGAATTGCTGACATAGTTCCAAGTGTTCTCTTTTTTTACATAAGGTTCTTTTTTTCCCTCCGGACTTCATCAGACAATAGTTTTACACGGCTGTATTAAAACTTGTTTTCTTTGTTTAAACAGTTTCAATCTTGTATTGTTTGATTTATCTTTTATGTGGTTTCAGCCACCAATTTGGAAATGTTGCTGACATTTTTATTTGTAGGGGGGTTTCCCCATTTTTTTAATATATGTGTTAATGTATCATTGCTGTCCCATTCATATATACAAATAAAAAAATATACACATCTGCATTTAGCTTTATTATAGTGTTCCTATAATAATGTCCCAGAGCAAACTACTAGCTGGTAAGGACCAAATTGCTCTGAACAACTGAGAGGCCGGAAATTCATTTTTGGCACTCTCTTTTCATATAACAACTTAATTTTAATAACTTTTCAAAGTTTGTTCCATAACTTCTCTGTCCATCAAAGAGATTCAGGATGTCAAGGCAATTCTTGCATCTGCAGCTTAAACATACCTATCTCTTTAACTTTTAAATAACTTGGTTTCTGATCCTCTCACCATCTTGCATCCTCATCGGAACTCATCCCAGTTTGTCACTGTCCCTTTTGAACTACAATACACAGAATTAAACACAAGGGTATGATCAAGGTAAAGCACAGTGGCATAATTACTGAATTCTGTTTACATTAATACTTTCTTAAAAAGCAAGCACATCACACTGCTGGTTCAGGCTTACCATGTGATTTCCTCTAGAACAGTGTTTCCCAAACTTGGCAACTTGGAGATATCTGGACTTCAACTCCCAGAATTCCCCAGCCAGCATTTACTGGCTGGAGAATTCTGGGAATTGAAGTCCAGATATCTTCAAGTTGCCAAGGTTGGGAAACACTGCTCTAGAACACCCAGATTCTATTCATTACTGCCAAGCCCGATCTTCTCCCCACCCACCCCCATTTGTGTTTGTATCTTTATTTCTTTCCCCTCTCATCACATGCAATATTTTATATTTATCTATGTTAAATTTAATCCTGCTGGCTTCAGCCCACTGTTCAAACCTGTCTAGAATTTTAAAAATCTTCTCCTTCTCTTCTAAAGCACCAGCCACTTCTAGTTTTATATCAGCTACATATATTTGGTAATGATTTACTCAACCGCTTCATCCAGGCTATTAATAAATCGTTGAATAGCACAGAGGCCAGGGCTGAATACTGCTGCATTCAACGCTGTAGAACTTTCCAATGTCAAGCCATTTCAGGGTATTTCTGAATGCAATCATTCAGTCAATTATGAATCCGTTACAGTTCTATCATTGGGACTGTATGCTACCATTTTATTAATGTCAAATGCTTTGATGGGATCAAGATATGCTTTGTCCACAGCACCTTCCCCATTCTAATAAGACAATACGTCAATCAAAAATGAAGATAAGGTTAATGTAGCATGTCTGTTTATGCAAAATCCTTGCAGGCTCTTGTTAATTGTTGCATTACTCTCCAAGTGCTCATAAAATGTGCTCTTTAAGAAACCATTCAAGGACCTGGTCCATAATGGACTTTATATTAATTTCTCTGTCCTATTTACAAAGGTGGCAGCCTAGTGAGATTAGGTCTGTCTTGATTTTTCTACTGCTTCTTTACTACTGAGAAGCAAGCATAATCTTGATAAGCTACTTTATCATAGTCCAGTCTATATAGTTATTAACCTTTCGATTAGGCATGACCAAAAATAGTACCTGGCCTGAAAGATGTATATCTCTGCTGCTATCTAATTGTCTTAGGGATTTTTGCACAGTCTGACTATGATAGCTGTATCAGAGATAGCCAGGTTGTCAATACTGTATTTAATTTATATTAAACAAGCAACCAGATCCATAATTTGCAATTCTAGAAATGTATTTTAAAGACTACTTGTGCAGTAAAAAGTTCAGGTAGTATAAAAGCTTAATTTAATTAATTAATGAAAAAACTGGCCAATCTCCATTGTGAAAATGGTTTCACATCCTTATAATGATAAAAGAGAATGGCCTTAGAAACAAGATACGGTAATCAGTGTCTTTTCCGATTTGAGCTCCAAGATGCCTTTGGAAAGCGCACCACAATAATAATGGGGGACTTTAATTACCTTGACATCAACTGGGAAACAAACTTTGAACCTAGTGGAAGATCAAACATATTCCTGACAAACCTAGCAGACAACTTTCTCTCCCCAAAGACAGTGAAGGCAACGAGAGGATCAGCCCTACTGGATTTGTCACTAACAAAATTCTCAGTAACAGAAATGAAATTATAGAAGGGGTTGAAATTATAGGAACCTTGGGAGGGAGTGACCATGCGATATTGGAATTCAACTAATAAGTGCATCGAAAAAAGTCAGACTTTAAGAATATCTGGAGAAATGATACACATAGCCTGACAAATCATTGTATGGATCAGAGCTTGGCCCTGGTTATAGAACCTGGGGACCCTGCCCAATAAAGTTGCCAAAATAATGAAGAAGTTAATATTGCCAAAAAAACCACCCCACACCTAATTCTTATCTATCTATCTATCTATCTATCTATCTATCTATCTATCTATCTATCTATCTATCTATCTAGCTAGGTAGCTAGCTAGCTAGCTAGTTATTTATTGGATTTCTATGCTGCCCCTCTCGGAAGACTCGGGCCGACTTACAACATATAAAAAACAGTAGGTTACAATAAAATTAAATCCAATTAAATTAGAATTATATAACTATCTAAAATCCCTAGTAATATTAAATCATATAACTATTATTATGTGCTTTATTTGCTTGTAGTGATGTGATTATAGGCTAAAGCATTCACATACACAGTGGTTCTCAACCTTTCTAATGCCACGACCCCTTAATACAGTTCCTCATGTTGTGGTGACCCCCAACCAGAAGTCTAGCCCCAATTCTCCCAACAGAGCTTTAAGCTGATTGGCAGGAAGGTCAGAGGGACACCCCCACTGTAAATGCCTGATTGGTCGGATTGTAAAAATATGTTCCAAGGCGCCAGAATAGAAGCTTTAGTTCTTAACACCATGGGAAATTTGTCTTTTCCCTTGGTTTTAGGTGACCCCTGTGAAACTGTCTTTTGATCGCCAAAGAGGGACCAACCCCACCATAGATGAATTATAGTCTGTTATACACATAGAGTATGTGTCTATAACACTTTTGTGTGCACAAAAGGCAATCAAGTTCTACTTACTACATTCATAATACAACCTCTTCCCCAAAAACCCTACAAACCTCTAAGTTCCCAGTTTACAGGGCTGCCTGCAGCCTTGTTCGTTTTAAAGGTACTTAAAGAATAAAATCTATCCTCCTGAGACACAGCTACCGCACCATTCAACTTCCTGAGGCATTGTTACTACTCCCCTATTTTTCAACCCTGGAAACTTGGAAGATGTGTGGACTTCAACTCCCAGAATCCCCCAAGCTTGCTGTGCTACACTGGGGAATTCTGTGACTTGATGTCCGCACATCTTCAAGCTGCCAAGGTTGAGAAACATTGCCTTCCAGTGTAACAAAACATGGCTAATTTTTCAAAGTGGGCCTTTGCAGAAAAAAGCAATTGCTGCCAATCTGCCTTCCATTGAGAACCAGTATACTGCACTAGTCAAAAAGAGGGCTGTGAAAATATCCTGGATATAAACTGTTTCAACTCCTACCCTCAAAACGTTGCTGCAGAGTACTGCACGCCAAGACAACTAGACACAAGAACAGTTTTTTCCCTGAACTATCACTCTACTAAACAAATAATTCCCTCAATACTGTCCAATTTTTACTAAGTCTGCACTTCTATTTCTACTAGTTTTTTCTCATCATTCCTATCACCCATTTCCTCCCACTTAGGACTGTAACTTGTTGCTTGTATCCTAAGATTTTTATTAATACTGATTGTTTCTTCATTGCTCATTTGGCCCCTATGACAGTCATTAAGAGTGGTACCACATGATTCTATTCTATTGAGAGGGAGACTTTAAAACTGCGCCCTGAGAAGAGGGGGGCAAAGAGGACTCCACACGACCCGTCTTCACCCGCACGCCTCAGAGGCGGAGAGCGTAGCCTTTCCAGTGTAGGGTGGAGGTCATTTTGGGCAGGCTCGGCTCCAATGGCCCGTGACGTGGCAGCCTGTCAAGAAAGAGACCCAACCCACGCTGCGGCGGCGGGCGGTTTCCTAGATCCGGGAGCCACCTGTTGCCGGTCGCCCAACTTCTCTCCCCTCCCGTTTCAGACGCAGCCATTCGGAGCCTTTCCCGAAATGAGGGAAACGCCTCTTCCGAACCTTTGCTTGAGTCTTTCCCGCTCTTTGCTTGAGTCTTTCCCGCACCACCACCCCCCCCCCCCCACTTAGACGCCCCCCGCCCGGATTCCCGCCCTCTTCAGACGGGCGCGAGAGGCGGCTTTCCCTCGCCGCCCCTTTGCTTGACTCGCTCCCACCTGCAGTCCTGCCGCCCCGAACCATCCTAATCCAGGGGGTCACTCCCAGCGCTTACCTGTCTTCTTCTGCGCCAGGTGCAGAAAATCCCCAGGCAGCCGCCTCGCCTCATTTGCTGGGCAGTTTGGATTGCCTCCCTCCTGGGTGCCACGTGGGTTGATTTGTGGGTGGCTCTTTGTGGGGCAGGAAGGGCGATTTCCAGGATGTTTGTTCTTAGGTTGGCCCTCCTCCTTTCTTTCTTTCTTTCTTTCTTTCTTTCTTTCTTTCTTTCTTTTCTCCCTCCCTCCCTCCCTTCCTCGGAGACATATTCAAGCCTCCTGGAGTTGCTGAGGAAAAGATAGACTAATGCTGACATGATAGCAGTGTTCTCTTTCTCTCTCTCTCTCTCTCTCTCTCTCCCTCCCTCCTTCCCTTCTTTCCTTCCTTCCTTGAAGGAATATTGAAGCCTCCTGGAGTTGCTAAAATAAAAAAAGACTAAGACTGACATGGTAGCAGTGTTCTTTCTTCCCTCCTTCCCTCCTTCCTTCCTTCCTTTCTTCTTTCCTTTCTTTCCTTCCTTTCTCTCTCCCTCCCTTGGAGACTATTCAAGCCTCCTTCTGGAGTTGCTGAGATAAAAAAAGACTATGGTTGACATGATAGCAGTGTTCCAATATTTGAGAGGCTCCCACAAAGAGGAAGTGGTCAAATTATTTTCCAAAACCTCAAAAGAGAAGTAGAGAAACAATGGATGGAAACTAAACAAGGAGAGAAGCAACCTTGAGTTAGGGAGAAATTTCCTAATGGTGAGGGCAAACAACCAATGGAATGGCTCACTTTCAAGCGTTGTGGTTGCTTCATTGTGGGAGGCTTTCAAAAAGAGACTGGACAATCATTTGTCTGAAATGGAAGAGGACCTGCTTGAGCAGTGGATTTGACTAGATCTCCAAGATCCCTTCGACTTTTATTATTCTATGTTCTAGGAAAGTCCACACACACCCTTCACCTGACAAATGGCCCAATGGTTGCTCTTGAACATCTTGGGTGTGTGCATTATGGTCTGGGTGTGGGGAAAAGGTCATCTTTAGTTTTGGAGATGAATTAAAAGAAGAAGAAAAAGAACCAAGCTAAAACCTTTTCAGGGGCCAATTCTGAGTGGGAGTACAGGTAGTCCTTGACTCAAGACCACAATGAAACCCTTGTTGTTAAGCAAGAGAATTACCACCAGTAAGTGAATTTTGCTCCATTTTATGACCTTTCTTGCCACAATTATTAAATGAATCACTGCTTTTCAGAGATGGTCACATGACCCTGGGCCAGTTGCCAAATGCTCAAATTTTGATCATATGTCCATGGTGATGCTGCAAAACCAGAAATTAAGTCATTTTTTCAGTGCTGTTGTAACTTTGGTCATTAAGTAAATGGTTGTAAGTTGAGCACTACCTGTATGTGCAGAAGGCCAATTTCAAGGAGATAACCTTGAATCCTTAGAGGGAAGCAAATGCTTTTTGTACTTAAGGAAGGAAGGAAGAAAAGAAAGAAAAAGAAAGAAAGAAAGAAATCTGCTTTAATCTGCTTTAAATAAATAAATCCAGTTATTAAACATTTTGTGGCAAATAATGTACGTTGGTTAAAAATTGAGCAAGGGCACGGTGAATGTCGAATATTTTCAAATCTGATTTTGTAATTCGGTTTTGTTTTCAAGGGTGCATCTGAGGATATTTTCACAGCCACTGCTGTGTATGGAAAGTCAAAGTGGGGAGATGAGGCCAAAGAAGATAAAATAAGCAGTTTTAGATGTCTTTTAGTAAATCACTTAATAGAAACTGGATTTTACATTTCAATTACAGGTAACCAAAACCACCCGGAAAACCAACATACAGAAATGGATCATACTTTGACATTGTCATACCTAATGTGATAAAATTTTAAGAACTTTATTGATTAATTAATCATCTGATTCCTTTTTTGTTGCTCTGAACTAGCGTTGAATACTAAAATTCCCATTTCTCAAAAGTTAGAGGCAAATTCACTATAATTTTTTCTTAATTTTCTCATCAATTTTTAGATTAGTTCATTTATAACACAGAAAAAGGATAATTGGCAACTTGAAACATCGTTAAGCCCTTAATGAATTTATCCAGGCTGTTGCCAAAATTAAAATATATAAAATAAGACTTCCAACAAATGCTAGCTTTTATAAATATATTTTGTAGCACAAATATTATCTAAAAGGGTCATGGTTTGTCAAATATCTCCTAAGATGATATTTTCCAAATGCTGTTCATGAATACTTTGTTTTGCTATAATGAAGTAGAAAAACAGTATTTTGAAATTATATTGGAAGCCTTTGGGACAAAATATATCTACCAGTCCATTAATAGTTCTTTTTTTGTCTTTTTAGAAAACATTAGTTATCTTGCTGAGGAAATTAGTTTACTTGTTCTTCAAACAGCTTGGCAGTTTGTTTAGCTTATCTGCTGACAGATTGTCCAATCTTTTCCCCCTGTTGCATAGAGCCATGATGGCAAATCTATAGCATGTGTGCCAAAGGTGGTGCACAGCGCCCTCTCTGAGCACACGAGCCGTTGCCCAGTTCAACTCTGCCACGCAGGCGTATGTGCCTCCCACAGCCAGTTGGTCTTTGGGTCTCCACAGTGTATTATTATTGTTTGCTAGATTTGTATGCCACCCCTTTCCGGAGACTTGGAACGGCACGGGGATGGGGCGGTGTATGGGGTGCTGCATGTGCATGCATGGGGTGCATACACAGGAGCAGGAGGCATGCGCGGGGGCCATGCACAGATTGCATTTCGGGGTGCACACTTTGGGCGCTCGGTCTGAAAAAAGTTAGCCATCACTGGCATAGAGGAAACTGACTTAAGGATATCCTGACCTCATTTGTGAGCTGCCCCAAGTTGTTGTGAGCCATCTCGAGTCTTCGGAGAGGGGCGGCATACAAGTCTAATAAATTATTATTATTATTATTATTATTATTATTATTATTATTATTATGTCAATACAACACAGCAAATGAGATCACTATGCTGGATTTCGTATTTCATCACCAGTCGGGCGCTTCCCAAGCACCTAGGACTGCTTAATGTAGCGGCGAATTATGTTTGCCGATCCCAGTAAAGCGGCCTTTTGCAATTGACAGATGGAGATTTTGTCAATTCCAATGGTTTTCAAATGTCCGCTGAGATCCTTTGGCACTGCGCCCAGCGTGCCAAGTACCACTGGGACCACTTTCACTGGCTTAAGCCAGAGTCGTTGCAGCTCGATTTTTTGATCGTCGTATTTCACTAATTTCTCTAGCTGCTTCTCCTCAATTCTGCTGTCCCCTGGGATTGCGATGTTGATGATCCATACTTATAATAATAATAATAATAATAATAATAATAATAATAATAATAATTATTATTATTATTATTATTATTATTATTAAAATTGTCTTCTGAAGCAAATAATTTTTCCAAGGCATTTTAAGGGTCTAACAGGAACTGTGGAAACACTAAAATGGTTTGCAGTAAAAAATAAATTAATTAAAGACCACAAACAGTGTGTCTAAGCACAGACAACATAAGGCACACCCACTTTGATTTTTTTTTTTAGAATCATGCATTTCACAGTTCTAAGTGATAGCTCAAGTTGATCTGAAACTTTGATGGCAGAATATTTGACAATAGTGATATCCAGATGGCATAGAATTGCATTGTGTTCATTATTTATTACAGTTTTCCTATATCTCCTCTACAGTCCAGATTTTCAGAGTACATTGCCAAGTATTTCTAATCATGACAAAATAGCGGTAACTAGAAGGACAACACATACCAGCTTAAAAGCATTGAAAATAGTAAAAGAAAAATTCATCAGAAAATATACAAACTCCTGGCCAAGTGAAAATACCATCCCCTTCTGGGGAGAAAAAATTAGGATGAATGAGGTTTCTTGGAGAGGGAATTCTGTAACTGCAAAGATCAGGAGAAAATCTGCCACCAGCTATTTTCTCTCACACACCTTGCCCCTTTTGACTCAGTTTCCTTGTTACTTCCCTGTCTCTTCCTAAGAGCAACCAAGAAAGGATAGACAACTCTTAGCAAGATCTAGTTTCATTACTCAGATCTTAATTGACTGAAGGGTTCCATTGGTTTATTCCCTTAAGGCAGGGGTGTCAAACTCAGGTTGTCACGGTGATGTCACATGACATATTAGGACTCCCACCCCCTGGGCTAAACGCATGGCTGTAGCCAACATGTTATGCATCTGGACAGTGGGCCAGTAGTTTGACAGTCCTGCCTGCAGCCCCTTGTTTCAAAATAAAGCAGCACTGTAATTTACATTCTTACGAGTCTTCGGAGAGGGGCAGCATACAAATCCAAATAATAAATAAATAAATAAATTCTGGGGAGAAAACATTACAAATTAAAGTCCTGCAGATATTTTGTCTGTTAATTAATCTTGTTAACCAACTACTGAGGTCTCTCAATCATTTACAGGTCAAAGCAGAATTTTTTTTTAAAAAAAACCTGGATATGTTAACATCAAAACAAAAAACCCAAACGATTAGAAATGTTAAATGTGAATGTTTAGGGCCTTTTATAAAGTCAGCAAATAGTTCAATCTCCTCCGCTTTGTAGATACTGTAGTGCATTTCACAAACTTACAGTAGCCAGAGAAAAGGCTTAACTAACTCTGAGTTAAAGTACATAGAACTTACAGCAAGTGTATCTACGTATATAATTATAATTGTTAAATGAATCATACAGTTGTTAAACAAATCTGTATTTTCCCATTGATTTTGCTTGTCAGAAACTGCCTAGTCGTAAATGGTGACCATATGACATCAGGATGTTGTAACTGTCAAAAATACATTCCAGTTGCCAAACAGTCAAATTTCCATAATGTAACTGGGGATGCTGCGATAGTTGTATATGTGACGACCAATCATAAGTCATTTTTTCAGTGCTATTGAAACTTTGAACTGTTATTAAAAGAATTGTTGGAAGATGACATTCTCTAGGACAGCGTTTCCCAACCGGTGTGCCGCGAGACACAGCCAAGTGTGCCGCGGAGCTCCTAGGGAAGCTCCAGCTGGGCGGGGCGCTGCCGGTGCCGGGGCGGGCTTTCCCGAAACGGACGGAAAATGCCCTCTCTCGCAGCCCCCTGGCTGGTAGTGCTTTCGCTGCGAGAGAGGGCTTTCTCCGTCCATTTCGGGAATGCCCGCCCCCCCCCTCTCTCATGCGCGCCACTCCCCTTTTCTCTCAGCCCTCCCTGGCTTCACTTCTCAATCCCTCCCTCCTTCCGTCTTTCCTTCCCCTCAGCCGTTCTGTCTGGGAGTCTCCCGCTCTTCCCTTCCCCGCCTCCCAGGCTTTGCCTTCACCACCCCCACCCCCTTTTTGGTTGGCAAGGAGTCCTTTGCCGCATCCTGCAGTTTGCACTCGGCTTGAGGCCGCTTTCCCTGGCTGCGCTCTTTCTTTCTCTCTCTCTCCCATGAGCCGGGGGAAGGGAAAAAAAACGAACAAAAACTTCTTGCAATGGGCCCATGCGCACGCTCGTGCCCGCGCTCGTCCCTTCAGCAACGAGGGAGGGAAGTCAGAGGGCGACGGAGCGAGCGAGCGCTCTTGTCCTCGATGCCCTCTGCAGCCTGCCTTCCTTCTTCTTCGCCGCCGCTGAGGGACAGAGAGAAGGATAGAAAGGAAAGAGGGAGGGAGAGATAGAAAGGAAAGAGGGAGGGAGGAAAGAGGGAGGGAGAGATAGAAAGAAAATAGAAAGGAAAGAGGGAGGGAGATATAGAAAGGAAAGAGATAGAAAGGAAAGAGGGAGGGAGGAAAGAGGGAGGGAGAGATAGAAAGGAAAGAGGGAGGGAGGAAAGAGGGAGGGAGAGATACAATGGAAAGAGGGAGAGATAGAAAGAAAATAGATAGAAAGGAAAGAGGGATGGAGGAAAGAGGGAGGGAGAGATAGAAAGGAAAGAGGGAGGGAGAGATACAATGGAAAGAGGGAGGGAGGAAAGAGGGAGGGAGAAATAGAGTGAAATGGAGGAAGAGATATTTTTTTTGTCCAAACTTTTCTTTAGCCCCCACCCCCCGCCCGAGAGAGAGAGAAAGAGACATAGCAAGAGAGAGAGAAAAAAACAAAGAAAGAGATAGCAAGAGAGAGAAAGAGAGAGAGAGAGAAAGAGATAGCAAGAGAGACAGAGAGAGACAGAGAGAGAGACAGAGAAAGAGAGAAAGATAGAGAGTGAGAAAGAAAGAGAGATAGCAAGAGACACAGAGAGAGAAAGAGAGATAGCAAGAGAGACAGAGAGAGAGAGAAAGAGATAGCAAGAGAGACAGAGAAAGAGAGAGAGAAAGAGATAGCAAGAGAGACAGAGAGAGAGACAGAGAGAGAGAGAGAGAAAGAAAGAAAGAAAGAAAGAAAGAAAGAGACATAGCAAGAGAGACAGAGAAAGAGAGAGAATGAAAGACAGATAGCAAGAGAGTCAGAGAGAGAGCAAGGGAGAGAGAAAGACATAGAGGGAGGGAAGGAGGGAGAGAGAGAGAAAGAGAGCAAAAAAGAGAGGAAGAAAGAAAGAGGGATGGAGAGAGAGAAAGAAGGGAAGGAAGGAAGAGAGAGAAAGAGGGAGGGAGAAATAGAGTGAAATGGAGGAAGAGATATTTTTTTTGTCCAAACTTTTCTTTAGCCCCCTCGCGACCCCCGTCCCCCCGTTCAGTGTTCCCCAGGATTTTGAAAATATGAATAATGTGCCGCGGCTCAAAAAAGGTTGGGAAACACTGCTCTAGGACTCTCCTATCTGAACATTAAATAGGACTTGCACTTCTTCTGAGCCCAAACAACTGCCACAGCTGAGGAAACTATTAATAGCATGAGTTTACTATTGTTATAATATCTGGAGTAGTCTTTCCCCAAGTCAGTTTCATACTGTGGAGACAAAGCACAGCAACCAGGGTTCAAAACTGTTTAACTTCCCATGTGGAAGTTATGATAACCAAGGTGAAATATGAATAGCTGATTTCCAAAAATTGGGTGTCCTGAAAGATAGCTCTTCCTCAAAGAAAAATGGTGGTTGAATTGAACAGTATGGTAGTGAATTGAACAGTACCAAGCAGAGAAAAGGGAATAGAAAATGTGGCTATAAAATGTTGCAGCGAAGATCCCTAACAGAATGCAGTATTTTTAGGGCAGCAAGTTGCTACAGCAACAGCCCATCTTTCTTGCCAAATTAGTGAGAACTTTCACAGTAAAGTAGGCATCCCACAGGATCCTAGAATCTGGTAAATGGGAGGCGTAGAAGGAGGGGGAGTGAGTCAAAACCTTGCAAATGTTAAACAAAAAAAGAAGGGGACTGAAAGCTGTTCAAACAATCATTAGCTTAGAAAGAGCAATTGTGATAAATAGAAAATATAAATTATGATAAATAGAAAAGAATATAGTTCCAAGACAAAATAGCGATCGAAGGAAAGGCCGTAATTTTCGGTTTGCTTTATAAAGACTGTTTGTTGGTGCTCTGTAGAAGTGCTGAGCTACAGCTCCCATTGTCTATATCCGGGATCTCCAACCTTTGCAACAGGTGGCCCGCAGAGCCATATTTGCAGGCATTCAAGCCATTGTCCTAGCTCAGCTTCAGTTGATTTTTGGCTCTTGCAGACGCTCTGGGAAGGTGTTTTCAGCCCCTGGAGGGCCTCTGGGGGGGCAGGGAGGACATTTTTGCCCTCCCCAGACTCCACGAAGTTGGAAAATGGGGGAGTGGGGCATGGTGTCTTGTGCATATGCTCAGAGGGACAGGGCACAAAGGGGGCATTGAATTATGGGTGTTCAGCACCCAAGAAAAAAAAAAGGTTTGCCATCACTGCTCTAGAATCAGTTCACATCAGTGCTCAGATGGAAGTTGAGGCAAAATAGATTAAGGTAATTGGAGGCTGTGCTCCTCCTTATTGCTTACAAGCTTGAGGAATGCGGATAAGCAGTCATCAAAATGAATGGCAGGAATGTTGATGGCCTGTGGATTCTAAGATCTGCTTAACAACATAGATGAAAGTGGAATATGGAAGTATGGAGCATAAATATCCTCTATTAAAAACATCATTTGTTTTTCCTTTAGAAACCTGCCAATAACATATCCTGGAACTGAAAAATTCACAATGAAGAGAAAGAAAACAGAGAGCTCAGCCAGCACATGAAAGGGCTTGAAGGAGCCCAAAACACAACATGACTTACAAACTTCTCCTTGCCTATGAGCAAACTGTGGCTGTGTTTCTATGACGTGCTAAACCAAAAAGGTCATTTAATCTGCAAGGACATCACCATTTTGCTTTCCTGTTGCCTGTGTATTTTTTAAATATATTTTGTGGCTGAAATATATATGTTTTTCAACCCTTCCAAATTTCTGAAAAACGGCTAGACCAACAGATTAGACCATCTTATTAAAAGCACTGCAGTCTCTTCTGGTGGTATAAGATTCAAATCCAAAGACAGTACTTCTACTATGTTACTAGTAGATGGATGTGTTTTGGTATCCTATGCTAGTGTTCTTGGCATCCAAGTCTGAGAGTGGAGAAGATGAAGAGTTAGAGACTGAAAGCCAACCAGAAACTGTGCCACCCCCAGAGGTGTTAGTAAGTGACTCAGGAGATGGTGAAGAACCACTTATAGATGTAAGAGTGCGCAGAACTATGACCAGGCATGATTACTTGGAAAGAAAGGGGTTTAGGTGTGAATAGCTCTATAGAAAACTTGGCCATGCCTGGTGACTATATAAGGGGGATCTCACGAGGAATCAGTGCGGAGGACAACGTTCCAGCAATGACAAAATGTGGACTCCGTGCTGGAGAGATCCTGTTTGCTTCAAGATAGCTTTAAATGGCCACCGACTGGTCATCTGGGACTTCTGCCAAAATGCTTTGAGTTTTGAGTTATTAATAAACCCTTTTAAGGAGCTCTTGGACTCTGGCTTGAAAAGGTCATTAGCAATGGACTTCTACCCAGTTCCTGATAACGTTCTTTTCGTTTTTATCTATTTAATGAACAATTTCTACCAATATATTTTGCCATCCTATACCTTATGTGTCATTCTATACCTTGTGTGTCATGTGTGTGAACTCATTTTCTGGGGGTTCCTCACCTAGACAGAACACTCTACTACTGTTTTGTTGCTATTTTATTTATATGGTATCATCTAGGCACATGGATGTTTGAAAAGGTGACAGGTCCTTCATCTCAATGGCTTATGATCGACAATTCTAAAGTTGTGATCCCTACAGCTACTTCAAATCATACTGTTCTATTTTTAAGCACAGAATGAGCCACAGTTTTCTGTCACTTTGAGGCTCAAAAGAAACAAAAGCTGTAGTGTAAGCTAGTGGTCCCCAACCTTTCTGCCTTGGTAGACCAATGAGAATGAGAGGGGGATGGTTCTCTGTGTGGGTGACATGTATACATGGAAGCGCCCACAGCTCACGCAAATAGAGCTTCACCTGCCACTCACACAATTAGAGCTACACCTGCACACCTACCTGCCACTTATGTGTCCCAATTCCAAACAGGCCATGGCCTGGTAGTGGGCCAGTATCGGGGATTGGGGACTCTCTGGTGTAAGCCTTAAAGTTGGCTTAATTCATATAAACATGTAATGCCCACCCACATTCCTGATGGAGAAAGTGGTAAATATCAGCTGAATGTATATTATGACCTGGACCAAGTTGTTCTTATCCTCCTAACTGCAGCTCAATTGTCTTTTCTTAAATAGTGGCATGTGCCCATAGAAGAAAGTATTTGTAGCTCAGGATTGGGCTGTGGGGTCCTTAGTGTTCTCTCAGCTACAACCAAGTTACAATCAACCACCAACGTCAGAGCATCAAGGACTCCATTGTGACACATAGCCACAGCCATCAAAAGGTTACTTATGGTATCTCTAATTGAATAGAAAATGCTATAAGCATGAATACTTGGCAAAATTGCAATTGGAATTTTTTATAATGTACAATAAGTCAATGGTAATGACCTGTGCTTCCTTTTTACCCGTGAGAATCCAATTGTATTAAAGAAAATGGTTGCTTTTTCAAGTTGTGAAGGTGAAGCTGCAATTCATAGCCCACACTTCCCCCCCCCCATTTTAAAGTGGTCTCCATTATCCTTTACACATCACTGCATGAAGATGATAAAATGCGAGTAGAATTCTATATACTTGTTTTGCCCAGATTTACTTCTTTGCAGTGAACATTTATGCTCTGCCCCTTTGTAACACAAGTCACAATAGTGCTGTATTATCCACTTGTTTTTATCCAATGTATTGTACACTTGTTTTTTGTGATATTAGAATTCTGGAACCATAACATGGAAAAATATATAAATATTTGATTACCCACAAGAATATTGAATTAACATTAAAAGATAGTATGATACATTGGTGTAGAAACATAGGTAAAGAAATTGATTTAGATACATGGGAGAAAGTTTGGATGTGCAATTGGAGAATGACTAAATCAGTTTCTTTGAAAGAGAACCAAATTAAAATGTTTTATAGATGGCATCTCCCACCAAGTAGATTAGCAAAAATGTTCCCAAAGACATCACCTTTGTGCTGGAAATGTAAGAAAGAAATAGGATCTTATTATCATCAATGGTGGACATGTAATAAAGCTAAAATGTATTGGAAAATGATAGAAAAAATGACAAAAGAAATTACAAAGCAGAAAATAGATTTCACCCCGGAGTTTTGTTTGCTAGGAATTACTAACCAAAATTATAAAAAAGAAATTTTGTACTTGATTATACATATTTTTACAGCGGCAAGGATTATATACACGCAAAATTGGAAAGGGGAAGATATCCCCAAAGAAGAGGGAGTTATTGCAAAAATATTAGACTGCGCGGAAATGGACATGATGACAAGACGCTTGAATGAACAGGAAGAAACCAAATTTTACGCAACATGGAACAATGTTTATGAATGGATAGATAAGAATAAAAAAATAAAGAAAGAAGAGTAGTAACAACTATAGATATTTTAGATGATCATTTCTTATTAAGATTTATCTTAGATTTAGTTTACATAGATAGAATAGAAATTTGTTTTTTCTAAAGATTCTTTTGACTTGAAATTAATTAGAAACTTTTATATGACAGTTAATTTTTTTACCAGATATTTTTTGTATTAGTAGCATTGAATTAGATATTCAATTGTGTATTCCTTTTTCTGTATCTGCAATTATACTTTTGAGAAGAGCAGGGATGATACATCCCTACAATGTATGTTAAATGTTTGTAAGTTTGTTTGTCATTTTAAAGAAAATTAATAAAAAGATTTGAAAAAAAAAAAAAACATACTGTACCAACTTGTAAATACCTAGCACTAGTAGCAGGATACCTGTACTTCACTACAAAACTGAACTCTTTAGCATGGAGTAAAAAGTCTAAACTCCCAGCCCGCAGTCTGGATGAGTCACACGGTGACCACACCTACTGGCAGTTGGAATAGAATTCTTTTCAGGTGGGGAGGGGGAGTAGAACATCTAACTCCTTAACATCAGAGAGTGTTAATAATATAAGAAATAATTAATGATCTAATGGTCATTTCAAAAACCCATTCTTAGAGAGCACCTTGAAGCTAAGAGGAACATATGTGCCAACTTTCAAGTCTGTAGGCTTTATGGTTCTGGAGATTTCGTGATGATGTGCGAGTGGTATTTCAATTTCATATATATAGATTTCATTTGATTTAAACTATGAATGTCATTTGGTCATCCTGAATGTAAAGACAGCAATTATTATTGATGATAAAGTAGGGATGACAGCCAGTTGCGCAAGCTAAACTCAGTATATGCAATAAAAACTTAGCTTTTCCTTCATCATTTCAGCCTATTAGGCATCTCTCAAAAACCACTTTGAAGTACAGTGGTACCTCTACTTAAGAACTTAATTCATTCCGTGACCAGGTTCTTAAATAGAAACGTTCTTAAGTAGAAGCAATTTTTCCCATAGGAATCAATGTAAAAGCAAATAATGCATGCAAACCCATTAGGAAAGAAATAAAAGCTTTGAATTTGGGTGGGAGGAGGAAGAAGAGGAGGACAGTCGCTGCCAAAGGAAGAAAGTGTGGTGATGGGAATCAAAGAAATCCAAAACTTTAAGGCTTAAAAAAAAAAGAGGGACTCTGAGGTGGCAACGAGCACGCGCCTCCCATACCCCCAGCGTGAGGCTGCCTCCCAGACTCTGCGCCAGAGAGAGAAACTCAGGGGCAATAGCAGGAAACTGGCTGAGCCTTCGTGCCCTCTCAAATTTTCTGGGAAATTTTTCCAGGCTTGGGTTCTTAAGTGGAGGCAAAAAAATCTTGGACACCCGGTTCTTATCTTAAAAAGTTCTTAAGTAGAGGTACCACTGTACTGAGGAACCTCCCACCTCCCCAGCCATTGTGCCCATTTTTTAGAGTACACATAGAAAAAAATAAGAATCCTTCCTGCTGCACCCACAATTGGATTTTACTGCATTAACTATTTCTTCTACACAGGAATCTGATTTATAAAGAAAACGTGTTTATAGCAGCTGATGTACAATATAGTGCAGAATATAGAACCTGATACAACGCTTATAGACTACCAACGTCTGTGCTGAGATTGATAAGTCTCTTATTCTCCAAACATTAAAAGTGTAGCACAAAGCACCAAACTGTTTCTAAAATACAGCTCCACAACTTTGAGATTCTCTTAATTTTTAGTATTAAAAACAAATGTAAGAAAATAGCATGGCAGATGGATGAAATGTTCATGTGCTCTCAGACTTGTGTATGAGGGTATGGAGGGATATGCTGGATAATGTGTATTGCTGATAGCTAAACCCAATAAAAACAAGGCACTGTGAAACATGCTTAGATTAACACTTCCAATTTATTTTATTTATTGCTCAGATTAACCACATTCCCAGGGAGATCAAAACACATTTATTCTCTATGAAACTGAAATGAACGGTGCAAAAAAGCCCAAATACCTGAGTACCATCGGACTCAGCCACTTCATCATATGGTTCAAGTTTACATTATTTCTATGTCATGCATAATAAATAGCATATCTCCATAGGGATTCAGAAGAGTTATCATAGCTTAATATGAATTTGTGTTATTAGGAAAAAAAATATGATGAGCACATGGATATGATAGGAATTATGAAGAGACACATTTCTTCTAACTCCACCCCGAGTCCACGGAGAGGGACGGCATACAAATCCAATTAATAAATAAAATAAATAAATAATAATTTATTGCTGTTAATGCTAAATTACCATTGAACTGTTCTATAATGTTTACAACATGAGATTGAATAATTTTGATTAAGGTGATGGTATATGGGATTTTCTGCAGCAACAGCTAAAGAAAACATTAAATTTCAATCTAGAAAATTTGACTGTAAGGGGGAAAAGCATAGTATTTATCTTCCTTTTTTTTAAAAAAAGAAGTCTATCCCACAGTGCACAACAACAATGAATTTCTGTATGGTATATTGGTGGGATCCAACTATAAATTCAATCCAGAGAATTTATAATTTGTAACTCATGCTGTAATATGCAAATTGGTGTATATTTATAAAGACTCTGTTTAGGTGTCTGTGGATACTCAATCGTCCATATCATCAGTTCTAACTGGTTTCGCACCACTCCTTCCATATTGGTCCACCACTTATTTTCCACAGTTAGTCAGAACTGAAGATGCTTCTTGGATGAGAAGCGAATGTTTTGAAAGAAAAAAACTCAAGAAAATCCAGTTGCCTTTTGAAAAAAGCGCCTTTGGGACATCCGTGTTTATAAAATAATAATATTAAATAATATTTAAAAAAATTCTTGCTTTGTAATGTTTGATTGAGAAAGATAAATCTTCCATACATAAAATATACAGGTTATGAAGTCCTATCTTACAATTTTTCAAAAATTGAGCAAGAAGGAATGATCATCATTTGTAACTTTTATCATCTAGAATGTAACTTAGTAAAAATAACTAAAATATTAACATTAGTATTAAGTCGGGGTGAAATCCAGGTAGTGGAAATTTTGAGTAGTTTGGAGAACCAATAGTGGAAATTTTGAGTTTGGAGAACTGGCAAATACCACCTCTGGCTGACCCCAAGATGGGGTGGGAATGGTGATTTTGCAATGTCCTTACCCCAGGAGTCGGGAAGGAATGGGGATTTTGCAGTATCCTTCCCCTACCACACCCATCAAGCCACACCACACCCAAGCCATGCCCACAGAACTGTTAGGTTAAAACACTGTATTAAATGCATGCTGTTGTTAAATATTATTAAGACTACCTGTTAGAAAACATGCAATATAAGACACTTTTAAAAATATTAATATAACAATGAAACAGTATGTTATAGTAACTATGTAGATGCACGCTAAGATGTGAAATACAGTTAAGCATTCTAAAGATTAGCCATACAAGCCCATAACTAAATATTTAAAATCTAAATAGTTTTTTTATGATCAAAATATTAATTTATATAAATACATCAATAGTGGGTTCTGAATTAGTTTGCTACCAGTTTGTGCACATGTGCAGAAACGTACCGGGTGGTTGGGCAGAGCCTCCCACCACTGCCACTATTGGTTCTAAGAAGCAGTCCAAACCAGGAGCAGCCCACGGCTGAAATACAGTGAATATTAATATCAATGAAATATTAAAATTTAGATCATTTATGTTAGAGGTCTTCAAACGTGGCAACTTTAAGACTTGTGGACATCAACTCCTAGAATTCTGAGAGTTGAAGTCCACAAATCTTAAAGTTGCCAAATTTCAGGACTTCTGAATGTCAGCATGATTTTCCACCATCGCTTGCTGGAAGTCAGTTCCTGCAGATTATACATGCGGCGGTGCAAAATACAGCAACTGTGTATGTTGTTATGGGGATCGCAGTCTAGATCTAATAAACAAAGAGAGGCTTAAGCTGTAATGGGGAGATAGCAGCATTTCATATTTCCTCCTGAATTAATACTGAAAACCATGTTCAGGAAATTTATTTTTTCCAGATTGGATCCAGATTCACGTCCCATATGCATAAAGTTTGATTTTCCCTCTAAAACAGTTAAATTGACATACACAAACTTTATTTACGTCATTTGACTAATAGAAGTACATTCAATAAAACAAAACTGTTCTGTCGGGCTCTCTGGTACACTCCTCCCAAAAATTCACAGGTACAAATTTCAGACACACACACGTTTGAAAATTCAAAACAATGTTCTTTATAAGGAAAATTCACTTAACCTAAGCCCTCTTTTGGTATAGCAAAGAGCACTCGTCTCCAAACAAACTGGTAATTTGTACAAGTCCCTTATCAATTCTGTGATACTTAGTTTGCAGCTGTGAGGCCATTCACAGTCCTTCTTCTTTCACAAAGTGAAACACACTTTGCTCTGGTTTAGTTTCAAAGCGGGGAAAAATCAGCACACAAAAGGTCAAAGTCAGTAAAGCAGTCATGAAACACAGTGATCAGATAATCCTCCACAATGGCCAAATCCACCGGCTGCTATTTATAGCAGCCTCACTAATCACCACAGCCCCACCCAACCACAGGTGGCCTCATTTTCTTTGATAATAATCTCTCAGTTGTTGTTGCCTATGCATCGCTCTCCGCATGCGTGGCTGTATCATTAACTCTTGTTCTGAATCCAAGGAGGAGCTAGATAATTGATCTTCTGAGCTGTCTGCCACACTCTCCTCCTCCCTGTCACTCATGTCTTCTTGGTCAGAGGATCCTTCATCAGCAGATTCCACCGGGGGCAAAACAGGCCTGCAGCATGTGGATGTCTCCCCCACATCCACAGTCCTTGGGGCAGGAGCTGGGCCAGAGCTAACCACAACACAAAACAATGCAGAACTATCCCATAACAAGAATAACTATTAGCAACCAATTGTGGGTGAAGTGGGTGCTGCACACACAATGCAGCAATTTTTGCTTTTAGAGAGCTTAAATTTATTTAGCTGGTTTAACAAATACTATAGTTATTAGTTCTGTAGTTCCCAGAGAAATTTAAATAAACTTGAAGAGAGGATATCACACCAAGCAAGAGTCGGGGCTTCTAGTTTTAGTAACTTTTCTAGATCTAAATACTTCCAATTGTGTAAGATGTGCCACAGGTACTACTGTGCACCTATAGTAGTCAACGGTAAGATTTGAAGGTGTATTTAGATCAGCCTGGTGCTCGGTGTCCATATTCATCATTTCAACACAACAGGGAGTTCAGATAGGAGGGAGAGAGATCTAGGACACCTGATTTTATCATCAGGGATTGCTTCCAAATAACCTGATATCTGCCCTCCAGATGTACTTGCCCAATGAAAATGGTTGTTTTAGCCAGTCATTCAGTATAGATATCTATGGTCCAGTCTCTACTATTACCTGACTAAGATGGGACACCTTGATTTAATCTTCAAAATTTAGTTTCAATTTGCTCAGTGGGCTAAACCCAGCTGTTCATTACAGAGCATCTGCCCCAGTGTTTTTACTATAAATATTATACAACTCTTTTCTTGCTTACAAAACTATAACTATAATTTGAGCAGGATTATTTACCTACTTAATTGCCTGTGTACAAGACATGATATCCTAGCAAAATTCAGGATTTTTATCTTTTGAGAAGTAATTTTCAATTTATCGTCTTGAAGAATTAAAGAAACTTCAATGCTCTTCTGAGACCTACACTATATTAGTTCTAAATATAACCACATAGGAACACAATGGCTCATGAAGTTAGGACATTAGGTTGACAATTGGCAATTCTGTGTTCAAGACCTCATTGTGACCATGGGCAAGGATGAGCTCCCATCACACAATGCACCAGTTTGAAAGTGGATGACCACAAGTAAATAAATGAGTACTACCTCAGTGAGCAACGAAAGATGCTCCCACATAGGCATCTTCCAGGTAACAGTGATGACACTGTCTGAGCCTTTCAGCGCTTCGGTGCTCCCGACATGGAAGTATAGTAGAGTATATAATTACATCATCTGTATACATTATATATTTCTCATTCAATTTAGAAGGATGAAAGTCCAAATTGGCCAAGTCATGTAACCAATTAAGGTGCTAATATACATTCCTGTTTAACACTCTTTTTTTGTTGGTAGAGTGGATGTTAAATTATCTTGGGGACCAAGCTGGTTTATGGCATGACACTGTTTTTATCCCACCCTTCTTTTGATCTCGCCCACAGATTATTCTGCATAGCGGTAACATTTGTGTTCAGCTTTGTACCTTCATCAAGAATTAGAATAATGTAATATATCACACACTGAACAATTGAGGAAGCTTCCAGCTTCTCCTACAAATTATCAGAAAATGCTGACTTAGTAATATCCCTGTATAAATGTGCTATATTGGCTGTAATGAGTATGTGTTAGAGAGATGCAACCTGGATGGTTTCAATGCTGCTTTTAAGAGAATAAGGATGATTAAACTTTACTGCCTGCACATATATTCCATTCAAATCATTTTACCCTTATGCCAAATAACCCAGTTTCATGCAAGCTACTATTATTACAATGTACCTGAGAACAATTTCTAACTTTTTAAAAATGAAAATTTCATAATGATGGGACAGTGAAGCATAATGGGGTTTTTAATGGGTTTTTTTAATTATTAGATTTGTTGTACATTGTTTTATTGTTGCTGTGAGCCACCCCGAGGCTACAGAGAGGGGCGGCATACAAATCTAATAAATAAATAAAAATAAATCAGTGCCTAATTTTCATAATCCTTAAGCGTGTTCTTTAAAAAGAATATTTGTAAAGAAAAATATTTCACATTTTGATTTGTGAGTAAACTCTTTTCAATATTAACCTTCTATTCCTAGAAGTAGTTCTGGCCAAATTATCAGGAAGTACTTGCTGTTGGATTCTACTTACAGAGTTCATGATAGTCTGCTACTCTTGGATGGAATTGACTGAAAATACAATACAAGGTTTGGCTGTAATACAACCTTAATCTGAGCTCAGAGGAAGATTGATGGAAAAAAGAGCAAAACAGTATTTGCCTATAATATCTATCCAGTTCTAAGAGCAACAAGTTCTTTTTGATTTCTTTAATTGCTGTATTTAAGAAATCATCTTTTAAAAAAACTATGCTTATTGTTTTATTTGTTAAAGCACAAAGAAAAAAGAAAAGACAAACATAAATGAAGCAAAAACGGAAGGCATGACATCATTTGGAGCAAATTACATGAATGAAATGACACTTGTGATAATTTATTCTGGGAGAGAGAAAGAGAGAGGGAGAGAGGCTATTACTGCATGAAAATGTGGCACTTTCTTCAAGAATTGCACAATCTCTGTTTTGGTAAATTCAATTATTATTATACAAGAGTGCTTACTAATATTTCTTTTGTTTCTTACAACAACCTGTACTTTTCCAATAAGTAACCCACTTATGTACACAATCATCACAGAAACACACAGACGTCACAAAATTCCTGATATTCCAGGAATCCTGCATCACCTAATTTATTTCAAATACAAAATAATTACACAAATTTATAGATTCAAGGTTTATACAAAATGGTCTGTATTATTTAAACATACTTTTAAATTCAAACTGGGAATTTAATTGATTTTGATGAAATCATAAGTAACAGTAAAACAGATTTGTTATTGTATGCTAATACTGTGTTAACATTAAAATAGATACTCATTGATATTAGAGGGGATTTTATGAACTGAAACTTTAAGGATGCATATGATTTCAGGAAAACAAATACTGTATCAGAAAATGCATTCTGTTCTTTTCTTGAGTCCAAGTTCTTTAATGGTTTGTACAATATAACTTTATACTTTCTTCCAAAGTTATCCTATTTCTGGACCCATTTATAGATCACACAACATGGTTCACTGGCTGCCCTCTAAAATTAAAGTTGGAGTTATTTGAATGCCAGGATTCTTTCCCCAACACTGTTAAAATAAAGATAAAATTACACAGACAAAATCCAGTATGGTTTCCAACAACAAAATTTTCCCAAATACTGTTGCAAAAATTCCTTCTACTGAAATGATTTGCTACAATAATAAAAAGCATACATTACATATAAAAAGATACCAGTGTACTAAAAGTGACAGAAGTGAACTAGCAATTTCCTTCAAAGCACATATTATATAAATGACTAGCATTTAAAAACATTTCCTCCTATAAAATGTAGGCCATTTACATTTATAAATCTTTTCCCCTCCACTGAAACAAGTTTTCAAATAATTCTGTTATTCAACTTTGTACAGCTTGAAACCACAGTTCAAACTTAAGTTTCTGTTTGACTTTTTGATTTCTTTCACTTGAATTAAATAAAGCTCATCTCATCAGCTGATAATTCCTACAGCAAAAAGAAATTTTATAAAAATAAACCATGACTCAATGCTCAACTGCAGTGTACAATAGGAAGAGAACTATTTCCTTGTATTGCACAAATCTGATTTATAGAGATGCATATTTATATGTTCAATCGGCACAGAAATGGTGTGGGAGAAAAGTCTTTTCTTCCTTCCATTGGGGTAGTCTTCATCCTCTTACAGAAGTGCAACTGAGCCATTAGTTTCATAATGAATGTGTAGGGCAGGTGCAGTACAGATCTAAACTGCAACTCTGATTGTGCTGTGTAAAACAACATTATGCTTCAAACAAACAAAAAATGTCGGATTTATTGATTAAAAACATTAACTTAAACAAAACTATTGAATTCCCCAAACAGTTTTTGGAACTATCCTTATGCTACTTGTACAGTTAGCATGGTTAGGCATTATTGCTTACATACAGTACATCATATGCCTCCTGATATAAAGCAGTACTATGATCTGTTTATATACAAGGTTCTTTTTTTTCCTTTTTAGTTTAAAAACAAGCTGTAAAAACATTACATACTTTACAGACAATACAAATTCCCACATTGGTACTCAAGTCTAACAAATGGAATGCATAACATTAATAAAACATCATAAAGGAAGACTGACAGTAAAGTCCTTGATTGTCAAGACACATTTATATTTTATATATAAACTCTTAACTGTGCAGAATCAAAAGATTCAATCATAGGTACATCCTTATTTAATAACTCATATTTACAGAACAATATTGCATAAAAAAATAAAATAAACATTTACATATTTCTATTTTTTTCATGTACTGGGGTAAAGAATGCAAGAAACAAATCAGAGAAAATTGCTTGCTTCAATTTGTGTCTACTACCAAAAGAACTTTCTCTCTCTTTTAATTATAATTTGAAAAGAAAAACAATGATTTCTATATGTATAGCAAAATCAATTAGAAAACTTCCCTGAAACAAACTAATTGAAAAATAATGGAAGCTAAATTTAACACAATGTTGCTTTTCATTCATTGTAATACTTCCTCAGGACATCCTCCTTGCATGCAAAAATAATAGATAAAAGTCCTCCATACCTAAAAGCATGCATGAATAGAAATTAAAAGCATTTCAAAAAGTTGCAAGGCTTCTGTTGAGCAGAATTTAAGAAAATATAAACATAGTTTTTATTAATAATTTCATCAACTGGAAAAATTACATGAGGTTTTACCAAATGAAATACCCAGATCACAAACACATTTCTGTTTTCTAAATTTCTGAACTATATTCTAATATCTATATCTCCCTGCAACTTGAGTAAGAATTTCTACCCGACAAAATTTTAGGTTGCAAATTTACAAATACAAAGCAAGTTAATACTGAAATATTCAAGCAGGCTGATCTTGGATCCACTCTGGATCTTCTTCAAATATTCATGAAACGTGTTACACACATCATTAAAAATAATCGGAGGAAACGTGGAACATATGTTGTATGTATCCAAGTGGAGCTATTTCTGAAGACAATCCCAAAACTATGGAAATAAAATCCAAAAGCTATCATTAAAACGTATTAGTTCACACTATTGATTTGAATCCCCCTTTAAAAATCACAAAATAAATAAAGGAAAAAAGCAAGCATATGACATTATACTGTATTTCATTCATTTTGTCCACTTAGTTTGTAGCACTTACATAAATTCTTTGCAATATGCTTGGCTAAAGTTACAGTCATAGTTTTAGCTCTACTACATGACTTTACACCACTCAAGAGCAACAAGGGAAAAACCAGCTTGGAAATTATCAGAAATTCCACAGAAATTACAAAAACATTTTAGGTTTCAACAAATTTCTGGTTCTCTTGAAATATTGTGGCAACCTGCTTTACCTTGGAGTCTATATTAAAAGTTTTAGACCAATTTCAAAAAATGCAAATGTGATCTAACAAAAATGAAAAACAAATCATCCTAACTGTTTTTCAAACAGTTTACCATGGTGCTTCTCTTTAAATAAATCATTCCTGCTAAATTCATCAGCCTGAGTCATTGAGGCCCCCAACCCAAATGATAAGGTTGCTATTTCAGCTCTAAATCAAAAACCAATTCCTTCATTTACATTTTTTTTAAAAAAAGAAAAACTTTGAGATCCAGCATATATCCAAATATGATCTACTGAAGACTGAGACAATAAGAAATTTTTAAAATTAAGCAGCATATTTCCATTAAAGGCTGACACCAAAGGATAATCAACCCGAACTGTAAATATACTGTTGAATTTAACAGGATTTTAGGACCGTAGATAAAATGTCCTAAATAAAATGTAATAAAACTTTATTCTAGCAAAATACAGCATTAGTAGTACTGTAGGCATGAAATAGACCTGTGAAATTACCCCATCCTAGTTAATTTAGAAAACTGCTTTTAGATAAAAAGTCATTTTTATGACAAATACCAAGGCTAAGGCTTCTACTCATACATGAGGTATTTTCATGCACACTCCTTCTATGCCATTTTGGGTTCAAACATTTCTTGCTAAAGTACCCCTTCTTCAATTAGAGCATGCTGCAGATTTAACAATGCTATGGAATAACTTCCCTCAATGCATCTCAAGAAGCCATCAAAATCAAGTATGTGCATGTTTAGTAGCCAGACACCTAAAACAATGTGGATACCTGCTAGAATTCATTCTCTGCCTCTCTTTACAATATTCATTTTTTTCATATTGGGTATGTTCATATGACGTAAACACCTACATTTTCTTAAAAGACATTGGCTCCACACACCTCTTGGCTATCTGCAAATGGCTTCAAACTTTTCTAGCTTTTAAGTCCAGCTTCTAAACATGTCTACATTGTATTAATTTCCAATCTTGCTTACCTCACTGGGGCATAATCTACTATTAACTAAATAGGGGGACACTGAAATATTGTGCTGGAAATCCTTACCGGTACTTAAATTAACATATTTATGAGGGCAGAGATATAACTAGCAAATGGAAAAACAGAAGACTAATTCTTTAGAAGTATCTGTGTATAATTGCATCATTATTGGGGTTGTTTAATCAGGTATTTAAATTTATAAGCATTGTGTAGAGGAAAATGTGATGCATTCACCTGTGATTGAAAAGAATGCATGATGAATGTTGAGACTATGAATCTAGTAGCTTTAAATAGATTATCTTGCCATCCAGAACTTCAGATAAATATACAATGGCTTTGATATTCTACTAAATATCAAAGAAGAAATAGAAGAAGGAAATATCAAAATAGTAAATATCAAAATACTAAAAATCAAAGAAGAAAAAGGAGGGGGGAAATTGCCAATGAGGCTATCTTTAATCAAAAATCACAATTACCCTGGATTTTTTTTCCTAACCAAATTTTTAGGTTTTGTGAGAGTCACTGGCAAGGAATATATCTTAAAATAATATGTGCTCCCTTCTTCCCTATCTGAAATATTTTTTATTTGGGAAAGAGAAGCACCCATCATTTCAGTAATGCTACCTAAAGTTTTCTATTAATGGATACATAGAATAGAATTTCATGAAAAGAATAAAATATTTTTTCTGTTACAGGCTGAAATAAAAATCTATTTTTTCAGTTTTAAAAAGGGTTAAATTATCCCAACATTTATGTTAAGTAAAACCATGCCATTTTAAAAAGTGTATATAGAATTGTTGCAGCACACTGTTTAACTGAGGATAATTTTACAGTGAAAATGGAAAAGGGATAAAATTTACACTTTATTATGTATGAAATATATTAAAATAAGAACTGTATAGCTGTCTGTCACTGACACTGTTCACCAGCCTTGGCTGGCAAAACTACAGTGAAATTACTCATCCAGGTTAAGAAGTGCAGCAAGAATAACTGCTTTAGAGAAAGTTTAAAGTATCTAACAAGCTGAAGTGCCAAGAGTTTTTGGATAAACAAAATCTAATTCTGTGGATGTTAAGGCATCCCCTTTATTTTCACTGTTAATTTAAAAAAAATTCTACAATGTGAAGTGAAAATAATGCTGGATAATGAGCCTAAATCTTAAAAATAGTTTTTGAATATTTTTTTTAAAGAAGAAATATGAGGAAGGATCTAAGTGCTCTAATGTTAATTATTGCAAATTTGTAGGATGATATACAGTTAAATTTTAAATCCTGGAGTTTTATCATTTATATAACATTACAAAACGGGGAACATAGACTGCAAAGCATTTAGCTAAAATCTAACCATCTCATTAACTGTCATCACTGGTAAAACTTAATTAAAATTTAAATGCATGAATAATAGGGTCTTAGCTTTTAAATAAATTTTAATTAATTAATTAATTAAACATTTAAATAGGAAAATGTGTCTAGCAAACATCATTATTTTCATTAAAGTTATTACAGGAAACCAATAAAAGGGTGATTATGTGAATTTAACAGAGCATTTTAAAAATAACTCCCCCCCCCCCCCCCCCCCAAAAAAAATGCTTTGTAGCTTCTAGCTACAATCTCCTGACATTTAAACTTTTGGATTTGTACAGCTTATTCATATTCCCTGATGAAGTGCAATAACTAGACTAATTAGCAAATGCAATATGAATAATTTCATAATGATCGTTCTCTCCCAAATAATCAAAGTTAACCAAACTAGTAATTTATTAAGGGAGAAATATCTTAACTGGATTATTTGTTTTTGGTTTGCTTCATTTTTTTTAAAAAAATCAATCTCAACACAGCAAATTCCTGATCTCCAAAAAAAAAAAAAGGAAACAGCCACCTGCCTTCTCAGTGGGCACCCACTTATAAGGCAATTCAAAAAGAATGACAATTAATTGAAAAAAATGTAAGTATTAATATGCTGTACCAGCTTACTTTTTTTCATTATAACACAAGGCCTTCAATCTGTATAGAAGCCATCTTATACAGAAGACACTCATTCTCAACAGACCTGTGGTAAAGTGCCAATGTTATTTCTACAGGTTTTCTTAGCCAAATGTTTGGCCTGTTGTTGCATCAGGGGATGAGTTCATCCCTGCCCGAGCATCATTTACATTCACCAAAGGAAATTCTGGGAAATCAGCACTTGCCCCCGGTCCCCGCAGGTTCACTTGTCCATTAGCAGTATTAAACTGAGATGATAATCCAGCTCTTGCTCCATGGTACTGAGCCCTGAAGGGTTGCTCAAAGGAGCCTATCTGATACGCTTGATGGACAGGCTGGGCCTCTGCCTTCTTCTGAGAGGCCACTTGTTCCAAGAAGTCCTGGGTGGAGGAGGATGAAGAGTGATTTGCCTCATCACCTGAAAAGGGAAAAGAGTGCTGGGAATCGCCAACTATAAGTCCAAAGTGAGACTTGTCTGGAGTTGTTCTCAAGGGAGAGTTCATTCCTGATCGGAAACTGTTAACAGGTATAGATGCGTAGACCTGTTTGTCAATAGCAGAGAATGCTGGTTGCCCTGTAAGAGTCTGGTTGTCGTTTACAAAATTAAGGCTTGTGTTGTTCAAATAGGCATCATTTTGGCTCGTCCTGTCCAAAGCTTGCTGCAAAAACTTGGAATATTCCTGTAACATACTGGCTTTATCAGAGGAGGAGCCTTGAGAACTTGTCCCAACGTTTTCCGTTTGCGTCACCTCTGAGACCTCAGAAGAATTTATGGATATGCTGGAAGTCACTTCAGTATCAGCCACGTTGAAAGCAATTTCATGCTGGCCGTTGGCTTTATGGGAATAATGGTCTAAAAGAGTCTGAAGTACCTCATCTGGAATGACACTTTTGTCATGGTTTCCTTTAATCTCCACGTTCAGTGCTGATGTATCCAATATCGACGCCGTGCTACCTTCATCTATCACGCTTGCAACAGCCGCTTGGGTGACCGATGGCTGTGAAGCAATAGTGCCAACATTCAAAGCATATTCTCTGCTGTTACTATTAGCTGCTTGGAGATACCGCCTCTTCTTTAAAAACTGCATTGCGTCATCATAGTTTGTGCTGCTGTGGACGGGTTTACTGGGACCTTCCTGTAAAGAATCAACCTGGTCAATATCGGTGTGGCCTTCAGCATCCAGTAAGCCTTGTTTATCCACAAGATCAAAGGCGTATTTTGAAACCTTGCTGTCTTCGTAAGAAGCTAGGGATGAAATGGTTTGACTCTGCTCTAGTGGCTGCTTGAGGGTTCTCTTACTGTTAACTTTTTTGAGCACTAGCTTAGGTGGGTGTATTTCTCCGGAATTGGCTTCCTGCAAATGCCCTCCGGTGACAGAAGAATGGGGCATTTCAACTGCGTATTCTGCCACCATATATTCATCCTTTATTTTAGTACTGCCAGCATACAATGGCAGGAAATCATTCTTATCTTTCTTATGTTCAGACTTGTCTGTCCCAGTTTCTTTATCCATCCCAGAAGATTTCAGTTTCTCAGTTTTTTGCCTCTTCTTTTTTGGTAAAGAACAGTCTTTCAAAGATATAGGGAAGCCTTGCTCATCATCAGGAGCCAAAAGGCCAACTTTGGTGGCACTTCTATTGGGTTTCTTGTCACGGTTTTCATGGCACATGCGTTTGTGTTTCAGTACACGATCAGTCCTTGAGAAGAACTACAGGGAACATGTTTGGATTAGAGGAGAAAAAAGAAACAAACTTTTGGCCAATTTATTTTTTGACATGCGAAAGTCTTCAAAAGTCATTTTGCTAACAAGATAATTTTAAAAACTGCAGAATGGCATCAGAAACAGAAATTACAGTGAGAAACTCCCATATGTCAAAAGATATGGCTCAGGATTTATGTTAAAAACAATTTACGTTATTACAAAATTTAACCCTTTAATTTGGTTCAGCAATACATTTATCTCAGAGTCTCTGCTCTCACTTTTATTGCAGCTAAAATCATGGTTCCTTGAGGGTTTATATAAAGGGTTTATGTTTTTCCTTGTTGAATGATCATTCAACCAGTTTCAGGTAAAGGTTTTGAAAAATTAAATTAAAAATTATATTAAATAACATAATAATAAATGTGCTTCTCTTCTACAAGACACACGTTAACATCACCTACTATAATAGAGTTTGTCCTTGCTTACCAATAATAATTGGGACTGGGAACTCTGTTACTAAGTAACACAATTCATAAGGGATAACATGTGGCCATGCCTATTTACAATAGGGGTTCCATGCCATTGCATTTGTGACTTAAACACAGCTTCCCCATTGATTTTGCTTGTGGAAAGCTGGCAATGAAGATCACAAATGTTAATCACATGAACACAGGATATGTGGTCCCTTTTAAATAAATACCCCTCGTTCAGCAGTATTAAAATTTTGAACAGTAACCAAATGAATATTAAATGAGGACTACCTACGCTACCTGTACACTTTCATCACTTTGCTTATATTTATTATCCCGATATACCAATCGAGATGAATTACGTGCAGTCATATTAATCAAATGGTTCTGACCATTTTTACTGTATCTTTCTTTTTTTCTTTCTAATTACCTGAAAGCAATATTCACACTGATAAGGCTTCTCTCCACTATGAGTTCTCTTATGTCTTTCCATGTGATATTTCTGTATGAATCTCATGCCACATTCATCACATCGAAATGGTTTCTCACCTAAGAATAAAAATAGAAAGTATTGTTAAATAAACGAGAAAGTGTCGTTAAATGACAAATAAGATACATGTATGTTTCCATGCTAACATATATATTTACTGTCAAACACAAGCCGCTCTGAGACCTCAGAGGGGGGCGGCATACAAATCGAATAAATTATTATTATTATTATTATAATATTATTACTTTTAATATAATTTTAAAGACATAACGTTATTTCCAATATCGAATTAGAACTTGCAATTAGAAGAAAATTACAGTTACTATATTTTCTTTCATTAAGACTTTTTTTCATTGGGAAGTGTTATCTCTGTGAAAAATAGAGATTAAAGTACACTTAGAGATCAGATTTGACAAGCAGATAGCAGATAATCAGAAATAAATTTGTGAAAAACTGATGTTTCTCTTAAATTTATTTTATTTATTTATTTATTTATTTATTTGTTGGATTTATATGCCACCCTCTCCAAGAACTCGGGGCGGCTCACAACATATCATTTATTTATTTATTTATTTATTTATTTGTTTGTTTGTTTATATTTGATTTGATTTGATTTGATTTGAGGGCTCGGAGTGGCTCACAACAAGAGAAAACATAATATTTGGTTATCAGTAGTGGCAGTTTTGAAAATACAGAACCATTGTCACTGTTTAAGAAATTGAAATTAACTGGACTTTATTAACTGTTTTGAATGGTGCTCATCTCATTTTCAGACAAAACCAATTAAGAGTGTGCTTTATGAGAAAATATAATTTTGAGCTTATATATTGGAGGGGTTGGAAATACCACAACTGATAACCAAACGTTTAAGAGAAAAACCAGTTTTTCACAATTTTTTTTAAATTATCTGCTATCTGCCTTTAAATCTGGTCTCCAAGTGTACTTTACTCTCTTATTTTTCAGAGAGATAATAGTTCCCAATGAAAAAAAACTCTTAAGGAAAAAAAAATGTAGTAACTGTAATTTTCTTCTAGTTGCAAGTTCTAACTGATATTGGAAATAACTTTATGTCTTTAATATTGTATTTTTATGTATACAGGTAGTCCTCTACTTATGACAGTTCATTTAGTGACTATTTGAAATTACAATAACACTGAAAAAAGTGACTTATGATCGTTTTTCACACTTACAACTGCAGCATCCCCATAATCATGTGATCAAAATTCAGATTGCCTGGCAACTGACTCATATTTATGGCAGTTGCAGTATCCTGGGATCAAAGTCAATGGGGAAGCCAGATTCACTAAACAACTGTGTTATTAACTTAACAACTGCAATGATTCACTTAACAACGGTGGTAAAGAAGATCGTAAAATGTGACAAAATTGACTTAACAAGTGCTTTGGGCTCTATTGAGGTTATAAGTCGAGGACTATCTGCATTGGCATTTAGTCTAATTGTGCTTCTAATAACCAAAAGTGCACAATAAGTGTAATGAATATATGACAAGCTGAAAAATGAACCATAATTCAAAATGTTAACTGATCTTCAAGGAAAGAGACTGCTATTCAACTTGAGGCATAAATGACTTATCTCAAATTAAATAGTGAACATATTATGGAAGGACCTAGTTCTCTGAGGCAGAGAAATGTGGAAGGAAATAGAAGAGGATGGCCGGCAGCAACGTGGATAGCCTCAGGTACACTACTGCTGAATATACTTTCGAAAAAGTTGAAGCTACATTGACCCGTAGAAGAACAGACAAATCTATGCAGTCAGTAGGAGTGGAAAATGACTTATGGCACATGGCCAATCAGAATTCAGAGACCAGAAGAAATAAAATATTTGTTGTTGTTTTGTTGCAAATATTTTATTTCTTCTGGAACAAAATAGAGAAATGGATAAATGAAATAACAAAGGAGAAGATTAATAAATCTCCTGAATTTTTTCTATTGGGTATTTCAAACATTAAGTATAAAAAAGAAATGTATTACTTAATAATACATATATTGGTTGCGGCAAGAATTACATTTGCACAGAAATGGAAAGAAAAGGAAATACCAAAGGATGCAGAACTATTTAAAAAAATTATGGAATGTGCAGAACTAGACATGATGACAAAACGTTTGAATAACCAAGTTGAAACAGAATTTTATAAAATATGGGATAAAGTATACAAATGGTAGAACTTTAAAAATAGTATTAAAAATTAAATAAATAAGAATCTAGAACTATTTGAATTTATTATTTTGAAATTTTATAAGATAGAGTGAAACAGTTTTAAAATAACATAAACATAGAATTTTTATTCTTTTTTTTCTTTTTGTTCATAGTATGATAAAGTTAGATGTGTTATTTACTGTATTCTATTTTTTGAATAAGCATTTTATAGATAAAGAAATTTAATTAACATAAGAATATAGAGTTAAATTTAACAAGTATGTAATGAATACGTGTGATATTTCTGTATTGATCAGGACCACAGTTAGGTTTTTGTTTTTTGTATTAGTTAGACTTCTATGACAAGCAGAGCAATGGTATCTCCTTGAGTGTTTAATGTTGTTTGTTTTTGTTTGTCTTTTAAAAAAACAACAATAAATTTTTTTTTTTTAAAGAAATAAAATATTTGAGTAGGAAAGCCTGAGGTTTACCATTATTTAATTTTAAAAATAGTGAAGGAGACCTTTGAAACCAAGATTTTCAAGCCAAAAGAAGGAACAGATTTTAGCTTCAAAGGTTTTTATATCTTCACTCTTATATTCAACTCAGGGAGGGGAAGAAAACATTTTGTGGAAAAGATGGACTATTCCATGATTGGATTTAGAGGAGAAATCACATTATTTGAAATGAGAAAGGGGAGGGAGGAGAGAAAGAGTTTTCTCTAGAATTTTTCACAATTCTGCCTCATGCAAGTGGAATAAATGATGTTATGGTGCTTTTTAAAAAAACAAATGATCCCTGCAACATACTGTAGAAATCAGATTATAGCCTTAGATAAAAATCTTACGTGTACATCAGTTATCAAGTTACAAATATTGAAAGTAATCATACTGTAACAAACCTGACATTAATAGTATTTTGGATTTGTGAAATGTAGGTTGACGGAAGTGTGTTCTTTGAAATGTGAAACATGTCCTTCTATCAAACAATACAACATGTAGGGGAAAAAACTACCTCAAAGTATATGTCGTGATCGACTGTAAAACTATAGCATATGTTATGGAGTTACCTTTTATGCAAATACCCATATGGCTGACACTGCTACTCTTGACTATGAGTTTCTAATTGTTTACAGGCAGCATGCTATTTTATAGTGAATAACGTGTTAAATAAATAAAGTATACTGCTGCAGATTCCAGGGCTGATTACTCTGGGACATGGTGAGCCATGTAAAGTTTTGGGATACAATCACTTATAAAAATTAAATGTATTCATGATAAGAAATTGCCACATGATTCTCTTTTTTCCCCCATACGGCAAGCAATAAGGGTTTTGGAAAACATGTCTGTGAAGATAAATCCAGTAACAAATTAGCAGATAAATAAGGGTGGCAATATTTAGATGGCAGAAGAAGCAAAAATATTTTTAAAACCTGCTAGAATTCTCTTAACAAAAGACACATTTCTTACTGATTAGCATTCTGTCTTGGCACTACTGGAGACTCCCTGCACATGCTCCTTTTCAAAACATCCCAGACAAGGGTTTTATTTTGCCATCAGTGAATTATTTAGAAAGCCTAACATCACTAGTCCTGTTATCTTAAAGGACTATTTAATACTCTCTTTCCCCTAATACTTATACTTTTCCTCTCCTTTTTTGTTTCCTTTTCCATAAAATGTGTTATTTTGGTTTAGCTTAAACCTTTACACTGTAATAAATATTTGAAATTAAACCAGTCACACTGGTTTAAAAATAAATGAAGATTTCAATCAACGTGTGCTGCAACTTTCTCTGGCAAATACTATTTTTCTAGTGCTAGAGTAGTGTTTCCCAACCTTGGCAACTTGAAGATATCTGAACTTCAACTCCCAGAATTCCCCAGCCAGCATTCACTGGCTGGGGAATTCTGGGAGTTGAAGTTCAGATATCTTCAAGTTGCCACGGTTGGGAAACACTGTGCTAGAGCAATGCTTGTATACTTTGGGCATACAGGAGCAGCAAGCCAAAAGGCAGTAAGTTCAGATAAAAAACATACCCTTATTTATTAATTATACTTATTTGTTGCCATCTTCATTCAGATTCTACTATTACTTTATTTAAATGCAATTAAAATTATGCATCATTAATGTGATTACTCCCTAATTGCATATTTGATCATTTCTTCCTTCTGTTACAATTAAAGGGTCTGTATTCGAGGTTTTCAGGGAACATATGCAGCAATTGAATCTCAGATTGTGTCCCTTTCCTAAACTGTTTTAACCATGGTTTATAGAATGAGCCACATCTGGATGCAGCTGAACTGTTTTAACCATGGCTTATAGAATGAGCCACATCTAGATGCAGCTAAACTGTTTTAACCATGGTTTATAGAATGAGCCACATCTGGATGCAGCTGAACTGTTTTAACCATGGCTTATAGAATGAGCCACATCTAGATGCAGCTAAACTGTTTTAACCATGGTTTATAGAATGAGCCACATCTAGATGCAGCTAAACTGTTTTAACCATGGTTTATAGAATGAGCCACATCTGGATGCAGCTGAACTGTTTTAACCATGGCTTATAGAATGAGCCACATCTAGATGCAGCTAAACTGTTTTAACCATGGTTTATAGAATGAGCCACATCTAGATGCAGCTACCCAACATTCTAAGTACTGTATTGCCAATTGCCAAGTGACCTCTGCAGTCAGAGGCATAATCAGAGCCATACATAAAATTAAGGTTATAAATATCATAAACCATAATTGAGAAATCATAAAGGCTGGTTTCACCATTAAAAAAAAAAATTCAATATGCTTTGTGAATCAGGCCACATTCTATTCACATATATTAGTAATGTAGTCTCATTAACCTTAGTCTGAGATTATGAAGAAAAATATAGTATTTATTCTGGTTTGTATACTGCAATCATTCTATTCTGGGAGACACTTGAGGTTATGTTCTTGTCAAATGTGCCAGAAAGCTGGTTGTGTCCTTCTATATTGGACGGAATACCATATCTGCCTTACTAGGAAATGACAATTTCAAGATGTACTTTAAAAGAACCATGTGGACTGGTCAAGGAATTAGCCTTAGTAATTGCAAGGCCAATGAGAAATATGATCAGTCAAAGGTTCTGGCCAGGGCTTTAGAAAGAAAATATATGTCACAGAGGAGTTGTTTATGACTAAAGGAAGCCCAAAAGCAACCTAGATTTGGGGAGGTGATAGTCATATGATATGATGTTAAGAAATCTGGATTCCATGCTGAAGACTTTCATGAAAATCTCAAACAGGCAATAGAACTGGGAACTCAGGAAGATGAAGCATGAGGAACAGATCTGCAAAGCGATTCACTTTGGAAATCAGAAGCACAAGAAAAAAGTAGAGAGCAAGTGAAATCCACTGAACTGTGCAGGATTTGGTTGATGAATTTAAAGGAAATGTGCTCTGAAAGACAGGCCACTGGGTGCTTATTATGTGGGAAAGAAAACCATTCTGCTAAGTGTGCAAAATGTAAATGTGGCTATCATATTTCAACTTGGTACTTGGAAAATAAGCCATTTTTAATCAGGCCAGTTTGGTCTAGTGATTACGGCATCAGGCCAGAAGCCAGGAGGTGGAGAGTTATAGTCCCGCTTTCAGTCTCACTCTTTCGTAACTTAATTCACTTTTTATGGCAGAGGTCTCCAACCTTGGCAACTTTAAGACATGAGAGACAGAGCTGTGGCGATCAGCAAGGACCACCACCTCCTGATCCTCGAGCACCGAGAGTGGAGAGAAAGCATGAACAGCACAGACTGACCCCGACAATTCAGGCAGAGAGCACCCCGCCTCCCATCATAAGGCACACTTGGGGACTGAGACTTAAGGAGATGCTGTGGGGGAGAGGCATTTGTTTGTCAGGAACAAACAGGGATGAGTGCTGTTGCTGCTGTTTGACGTTTTCTGGATTTCTTGCTTTCTTTCTGGCTTCCTGGAGTAGTTCCTTTACTTCCTGGACTCACTGACTTGCCCTGCTGGATTTCTTGCTTTGCAACCACTGTATTCCGCAATAACACAAGAGCATGCAACAGATTCAAACTTAATACGAACCGCTCCAAACTTGACTGTAAAGATATGATTTCAACAACCGAGTTATCAAAGCGTGGAACTCATTACCGGACTCAATTGTGTCAACCCCTAACCCCCATCACTTCTCCCTTAGACTCTCCACGATTGACCTCTCCAGGTTCCTAAGAGGCCAGTAAGGGGCGTACATAAGTGCACTGGTGTACCTTTCATCCCCTGTCCAATTGTCTTTACTTTCTTTCAACTACCCTATATATTCTCTTCCTTTCATATATCCTCTCCTCTAAGTTTACTTTCACCCTCTTTTATACTATCACATGTCTATCTTTCTTCCTATGTATTTGTATATTAGACAAATGAATAAATAAAATAAATAAAAATAAATATTCACAGCGTTGTGCTGGAGTACTTGCAGCCAAAGGGTGCTAGAGGTGCGTGTGTGTGTGTGTGTGTGATCACTTTGCTCTGGGACTTGCCAGAAAGGTGGGACTGTTTGGGAAAATTTGGAGCAATAGAGGCAGTTTTATTGAATTGCCAGTTGACTGTGTTGCCTCTGTGCCATACCCCAGGTCATCACACATGACACCAGATTGGAAAAAGGTACAAATGAAGTCTTACACAGCATAAAGGTACCCCTTGCCAAAGTCACTATCTGAACACACAAACTACATATGATCAAGAATTCAGTTATCAAAACTATCTTCCAGATTAAGAAGAATCCCAATGCAAAACTGAGACTTTGTATATAGCAGGGGTAGGCAAAGTTGGCTCTTCCATGACTTGTGGATTCCTGAGCCAAGCATGTTAGCCAACTTTGCCTACCCCTGCTATATACAGTAGGGACAGCACTTCAAAATATTCTGGGAACTATCCTACAAGGTAGAGGTCCCAATGCTCTGGGACCAAGGATCAGTACTGGTCTGTGGCCCGTTAGTAACCAGGCTGCACAGCTTGAGATGAGCGGCAAGGAAGCAAGCAAAACCAAAACTGTGCCCTCCTGGTCCGTGGAAAAACTGTTCTCCACGAAACCAATCCCTGGTGCCAAAAAGGTTGGAGACCACTGCTATAAGGGAAATATAGGACAGCTGGAGTTTATAAGCTTGAAACTCAGTACAGTTTATTCCTGTTCATCTATATTATTGAGCTAATTAGAATCACTAGACTACTATTTGTACCTCAGCTAAAATTTGGGATCTATGTTTACCTCTTAAGAGGAAATAAAATGAAACTGGAAAAGTATTTCTTTAAAACAATTTAAAAGGCAATACAGGTAATCCATGACTTACAACCATTCATTTAGTGAACATTTGAAATGACAACGGCACTGAAAAAAATGACCTACGGCCAGTGATGGGCTACCAAAATTTTTACTACCACACTGTGCATTTTGTTTCAACATCTTTCAGTGCAAATTGTGGTGGAGATCCATTTTCGCTACCCCACTGCGTTCCCCCCCCCCCCATCCGGGCAGTAGCCCACCCTGATTATCTACTACAGTGATACCTTGTCTTACAAACTTAATTGGTTCTGGGACTAGGTTCGTAAGGTGAAAAGTTCATAAGCTGAAACATTGTTTCCCATAGGAATCAATGTAAAAGCAAATAATGTGTGCAAACCCATTAGGAAAATCCAAACTTTAAGGCTTAAAGAAAAAGCGGCAGGCGGACAAAGTGAAGGCTAGCAGAGTGGAGACGGACGGAAGGAGAAGCAAGGAATGGAGGTCCTAACGAAGGCTGACGCCGGCGATTTTGGGGGGAATTCAGGGCAAGATAGGAAGCTTTTGGAATGGCGATTTTTGGAGGAATTCGGGGCAAGATAGGAAGCTTTTGGAATGGTGATTTTTGGAGGAATTCAGGGCAAGATAGGAAGCTTTTGGAATGGCGATTTTTGGAGGAATTCAGGGCAAGATAGGAAGCTTTTGGAATGGCGATTTTTGGAGGAATTCAGGGCAAGATAGGAAGCTTTTGGAATGGCGATTTTGGGGGGAATTCAGGGCAAGATAGGAAGCTTTTGGAATGGCGATTTTTGGAGGAATTCGGGGCAAGATAGGAAGCTTTTGGAATGGTGATTTTAGCAGCGAGATGGGGCAAAGGAAGTGGCAAGCATGGGGGGATTTTGGCAGTAGGATGGGGTGACTGCAGGGAACATAGGAAGCAGAGGGCTAGAAGGGAAAGTGGCAGGGAAATGGGGCAGCTCTAGTGTTCCCCGCCTCAGGTGCAAGCAAAAGGAGGCGGGGAATTCCGACCGGGAATTCCCATGCAAGCAAATGGGGAATCCCGGCGGTGACGGTCACAAGGCAGGGGAATCCTTTCGGCAGTCAGAGATCGCAAGCACAGCAAGAGAGCCCACGGACCCGGGCTCAGGTTCGTAAGACAGAAAGGGTTTTTAAGACGAGGCAAAGAAATCTTAAACCCCGGGTTCGTATCTCGAAAGGTTCGTATGACGAGAGGTTCGTAAGATGAGGTATCACTGTATATAAAGTGTATGTACACATACACACACATGCACAGCTCTTCTAAAGTTATACACATTCAACCTCATTTACTGCGATAGGAAAAACATAGCCAGAGCCCAGAAGGGAAATAAAGAAAAAAAATTAAAATTTTGCTACTGCTACTGTGTACCTGACCATACCCGTAGGAGCCCATCACTGCTTACGGCCATTGCAGCATACCTGTGTCATGTTATTGAAATTCAGAGCTTGGCAACTGATATATATTCATGGCAGTTGCAGTGTCCTGGGATTCTTTGGCAATCTACTGACAAGCAAAGTCAATGGAGAAGCCAGATTCACTTAACAACTGTGTTACTGACTTTACAACTGCAGTGATTCACTTAATCACTGTGGCAAGGGGCAAAAAAAATATGGGCAAAATTCGCTTAGATTCTATCTTGCTTAGCAATGGAAATCTGAGGCTCAGTTGTGGCGGTAAGTCAAGGACTACCTGTAGTGAATTTCCTGCATATGAACAGAGAAGCAAAATCTAAACATCTTCAGAGAACAAAATGATTTCTAAATATAAAATGCATTTTAATTATGTGCTGACACGGTCCTTGAAATCTAAATTAAAGGCAATTAAAACACTGAAGCACAATTTCACACACAGAATGTATACAGCTTATACATTCCAGTTCTCCCTAGCCCTGGGGTCTGCAACCCGTGGCTCTAGAGCCACATGTGGCTCTTTCATCCCTCTCCTGTGGCTCCCTGTCACTCAAAATATGCGTCACAACCACTAATGTGCAACACTTGCCAGCAGCGATTTATTGAGCTTTTCAAACCATCTTTTTTTCCAGAGTTCAAAATGTTTTTGTTGCAAGCAGAAATAAAATTTGTTTTCTCTGTAGCAGTTCACTGATTTCACAAATGCAACACAGTATAGTTTTTTTATATATACATAGCATAAAAATGGTATATGCAGTGTTATCTTCAGTTTAGATGTCAAAAGGGTTTTGTGGCTCACGGTGTTGTTGTTTTTTTTCTGTTTGAAACTGGTCCAAACAGCTTTGAGTGTTTAAGGTTGCCGACCCCTGCCCTAGCCAAACACATTTGCAAGGAAGCACCGGAAAAGAATTTAGAGAATTTTTGTTACACAGTTTATGGTGGATCATCTAATATTATATACAATACTTCAGAGGGGGGGACACATGCAAATCTAATAAATATAAATATATATATAAATATATATACTTCTAAAACAGCTATGGCAATTATACAAATTGCATACTTTGGGATTTTAGCGTTTATTGATTTGTTTAAATAGCAGCTTTTGGTGGCATTAAGTAAGAGTCTACGGAGAGGAGCGGCATACAAATCTAATAAATAAATAAATAAAAGACTACAGAAAAGAAAAACGTGCAGCAAATGTAACATCTTTCCCAATCTATCTTCCCCCATTTAAATGGGTATAAGGGTACTGATCACCAGCTTTCCCCCCTTTTACAAGAAAAGTAATATCTCTATATAACAACATTTAAGAAGTGAACAGATTCGAAATTGAAGGATAACCAGATGTGTCTATCAATAATTAGAGAATAGAAGTAAAAGATAGAAACTAAAGGGTTAAGAGAATGATTAATCAAATAATGAAAAATTATTAACACAAAGAAATATTATCAATATGTTACTATAACTATGATTATTACTGTTACCAACACAGTGTTTGTGTAGATATTAAGTTTGTTTTGTTCTAATGGAATTTAAAGAAAACGTAATAATTATATTTGAAAGAGACGGTACCTAGAAAATACACTGTACTTGGTAGGGAAATGGAAACTTTTATACAACAAGAAAAAGAAAAAGATGGAAGGAAAGAGAAGTGGAGAAAGGAAGAGAGAGGGGGAAGTGGAATGGAATGGAGGGGAAAGGCTAAGGGAAGAGGAGAAGGAAGGAGACAGAAGAAGAAGGAAATAGAGAGGGGAAATGAGAGAGGGAAGTGGATGGGAGGAGATGAGTAGGAGAAAGTGAAGGAGAGGGAAGTGGAGGAGAAGGGAGAGGAGGGGGAGAGGAGGAGAGGAAAAGGGAGGAGAGGTAAGTAGAGAGGGGAGAGGAGAAGGTAAGAGGGACGCAGAGGGAAGCAGAAGGGAAAAAGGAAGGGAGGCAAGGAGAAGGAAAGGCGGAAGGAGATGGACTGTCATAAAACTGAAAATATGTTGATTAAAAAGGGAAATGTATAATAAAAATATTTTTTTTAAAAAAAGAAAGAAAAGTAATACAGTGGTACCTCTACTTAGGAATGCCTCTACTTAAGGACTTTTCTAGATAAGAACTGGGTGTTCAAGATTTTTTTGCCTCTACTTAAGAACCATTTTCTACTTAAGAAGCCAAGCCCGGAACATTTCCCAGAAAATTTGAGAGTGGCACAAAGGCCCGGCCAGTTTCCTGCCATTCCCCCTTTAATCCCGATCATCATCTTGGGCTTTTCTGGGCTGCACTTAAGGAGGCTTTGGCAGCCCAGACTGAACAGAGCATTTTCCTTTCTCTGGGCACTTGGAGAGGGAATAAACCACTTTGCTGTGGTGACTCCCTCCTGCCTCCCATACACCCAGCGCGAGGTTGCCTCCCGAAGTGTCTGGGCGCGGAAAGGCAAAAGGGGGCATTTTGGCCTGGCCGGATCAACTCAGCTTCAGTCAAACCGAGGAGTCACCACAGTGAAGGCAGTAGCTACTAAGCGAGCGAGCGAGAGGAGAGGGGAGCCCTTTAGCATGGGAAGGAAGAGGAAGCAGGTAGTGGTGGCAGCAGCAGCCACCTTTTGGTCAAAGGAGCTGGAAGTCCGTCCCCCCCCCCACTCGCCCACCTGGGTTTCTCTCTCTGGCACAGTGTATGGGAGGCAGCCTCACGCCAGGTGTATGGGAGGCGCGTGCTCCTTCTCGCTCTTACTTTTTTTTTTTTTTTTAGCCTTTTAAGTTTTGGATTTTTTTGATTCCCCTCACCTCACTTTTTTCCTTTGGCAGTCACTGTCCTCCTCCTCTTCTTCCTCCTCCTCCTCCCACCCAAATTCTGAGCTTTTATTTCTTTCCTAATGAGTTTGCACGCATTATTTGCTTTTACATGGATTCCTATGGGAAAAAATGCTTCTACTTACAAACTTTTCTACTTAAGAACCTGGTCACAGAATGAATTATGTTCTTAAGTAGAGGTACCACTGTACTGTTGATTCTATTTTAGGAGGAAAAAATGATCAACAGGGAAAAGGAAATGTCACTTCCTTCTTGGTTTCTTATTGAAGCTTCCTATGGCTACTTTTTTTTATCCTTCTGGGTAGCACTTTGGATTCTGCTTCCAAAGGATGCTCTGGAGTGCATGAAAGCATGAATGTTGCTACTGTCTCACTACCAGAGCAGCTGCAAAATCCCAGGAAAGGGTGGCTCTATTTTAGTATATTTGCTTTCCCACACATTCTGAAACATGTTCTGAAAATCAAGTTCGAAGCTATACATAGCTCAGCTATTATTTATCTTAGAGGAGAAACACTGCAACTTTCAAACATGCCATAGACCAATATAGACTAATACAATGCAATTACAGGTTTATGGAAGCTTGTTTGTAATTTCTTAACTGGCTTTCCCAATGATAATTGCCCTGTCACAAACAGATTACATTCTACCTGGATCCTACAATTTTCATGTCATCATCTCTTCCAAGTAACATATTGCTTTCTTGTTGGGCATCATATTTTCATAAATTAGAAAAGTGAATGTTCTAATAAACTACACAAATTAAATGGGTTTATGCATATTTAAAAATAATCTGAATGATTAATCTGAGTGAATATGAAATATTTTTACAAGTGACATCTAGAATACATTTAGGCAATCTCTTTCCTCTTTGTAAATGTTAGAAATCTTTGGGAGAAGTATTTTTTATGTCAAACATACTGTATATGCTAATCATTTCAATTCACTGCGCAGAATGCTCATATATCCCTAGAGTAGAAAATTAGTTTTTGAAAATAAACTATATATTTACATACAGTACTTATATGAAATTGTTTAACTAAGTACATATCAACAATATTGAAGAACAGCAGCAAGAGAAAGCCAGGAAAAAAAGATACAAATTAAGCATAGCTTTGAAAAAAAAAACAGGAGTCAAAATGTCAAACCACAAATCCAAATATTGTTAAAACTAAGATGCAAGCATTCCAAGATTTGTGCAGGCAAGTTCACAATGAAAAAAATGCTATTGCGTTTCTAGAACAAAAAATACTAAGCATTACTAATTTTGCAAATACGAAAATATCTCACCAAGCAACACTTAGCTTATGTGCAAGTTCTACTTTTCAGAAAAAGAGTCTGAAAATTGGCATCTAGAAGTCCAAGGGGACTGTACTCCTAAATATTTATGGAAGCCATGAAAAGGCATGCACCAAAATGCCAAAAACCTACTAATGGCAAAGCAGTTTAGAAAATGTCATTTTCGTGAAGTAGATTTTTTTAAGGCACAAATGTAGTATAACTACTACATGTAGCATACCTACTATCAAATTTTGAATCTTTTTTCTTCTATTATCTTTTGATAAATCTCTGAATTTTTAATTTTCCATATGAAAGCTTTTAAAAGCAGGGTGCAAACATTTATACAACAAGCACTTGGGCTTCAATACGTCTAGAATATTTCTTTTTATCGTTTACCCAACAGCATATATTTTACAAGCAGTGTTTGTAACAATTATCAGCACTTCACCACTTTAAAAAAAAAAGCACACTAAATTGTACACCTAAATTCTTTCATATATTAAAACAAAAGCTGCCTAAATCACCCCAAATTTGGCCATGATTTGGAGAACAAATTTTTAAAATATCAACAAAGATACTCAAGGCACGATACTCACCAGTATGAATCTTCTCATGTCTCTGTAGAAGGTACTTCTGTATGAAACGCATCTCGCACTGATTGCACTGAAATGGTTTTTCACCTTAAACAATATAATTCCACATCTGTAAGTTAAAAGCTACATACATTCATTTCTAAATACTTTCTTGTGACATGAGATATTTAATTGTTGGAAGCCAGCAACCAAGTGAGCTCCCAAATGTTTTAATTTAAAAAGCCTACCTAAACTCTCTGGAATAAAATAGTGCTCCTGAGACACTACATAATATATATATTTAAAACCTTCATTGGCCAAGTAAGAAACCAGAGTCTATTTTATAAACAAACCAAAATACGTTGCTTGTAAATACATAGTATCTCTGTGTAAGACCAGCACAATATATCTTAGGTTAATTGTAAGGACACAACTTCTTTCTGGTATTTTTTGACACCTTGGTGCATGAAATACCTAAGCTTAGATGCCAGATGTCCTGCACTTTGGAATCTAAAATACACATTACTTTATATTCATTATTCAGTCAATTGTTTCAGGTTGATAATAAAAGAAACAAATTTAAATTCAAGCAGTACCTGTATGAATGAAGACATGTCTTTGTAAATGGTAGTTGGTTCTAAAGGCAGCATTACAATGCTCACAAATGTGAGATTTGGTAGTTTTCAGACCAAGTGATCCATCCTCATTTATTGTAAGGATCTATTTTTAAAACGGCAAAATTCAGTCTCACATTAATTTCTGAATAATTATATTCCATGCAAATTCATAGTCAGAAGGGGGAAATTAAGCACTTTAGTATCAAGCCACAATGCAAAATAGTGAGTTTATAAAGGTGGGTGAACTACAATTATTTCCTTGGGTGATATAACAGTGTTTATCTTTTCAGTGTTTGTAGATGAACAGCTTGCCTCCTGAAGTTGCATTGTTGCAGATTTTCTAGAAAAAATTGGACAACCATTGTCTGGGATGGTATAAGAACCCTTTTCTTAGAACAGGGGTGTCAAACTCAAGAATCCGGCTCATGGGTTGCTTTGATCTGACCTGTGGAGCTGCCCAGGAAACAGCAAAACAGCTGGCAGAGGATTGCAGGAGTTGTGGCAGCCAAAAACGAAGCTTGGGATCCCATTTTCACTGGCAGAATGCTCAGGCCACCACAGGCGCTCCCAATATGTGTGGCGTTAACCTGGCCACGCCCATCCTGGCCACGCCCACATCAGCCCCGAGATCTCAAACAACCTTGATGCGGCCCTCAGTGAAATCGAGTTTGACATCCCTGCCTTAGAAGACCTCCAAGATCCCTTCCAGTCCCATGATTCTATGTAAATAAAGAAGTAGAACAGCTAGAAACATGTTACTATTGCTGCTATAACATTTTTTCTCTCTTAACACTGGTAGCGAGCAACAACTTTAAATGACCTTTCTGGGAATAATAATAATAATAATAATAATCATCATCATCATCATCATCATCATTATTATTATTATTATTATTTATTGGATTTGTATGCCGCCCCTCTCCGTAGACTTCTTAGGGAAACCTAAGAAGAGGGTGGATGGATGTTTGCTTACAACTTACAAATGTTTTGCATACAAATACCCACAAGCTGCAAAATTGTTGTTTTTGTTTTACTTTGTTTTTGGGATAGCCACAGTGATATCATAGTGTAATTTGATCCTTTTGCTTGCAGGTTTTTAGTGAAATTTTAAGATTTCTCTCAAAGGAAGACCATTTTTAGTCTTAATTACATGTTCATGCATAAGTGGTATGCTGATTAACCTTGCCTGACAACTTCAGTCTGACTTCTCTGCCTAGCAGAGTCCATGCTATCTTCTGTGTAAACCATGAATTTTGTCTTTAGTATCATTGCTATGCACTTTCATCTAAAAGTGCTGAAATTTCACTAGAACTACTGTTTTAAAAACACAAAGCTACAGCTGGGGACTCGTAATCCCTAACCACATATATGAAGTCCGCGGAGAGGGGCGGCATACAAATCTAAATAATAAATAAATAAATAAATAAATAAATAAATAGAAACATAGAAACATAGAAGACTGACGGCAGAAAAAGACCTCATGGTCCATCTAGTCTGCCCTTATACTATTTTCTGTATTTTATCTTAGGATGGATATATGTTTATCCCAGGCATGTTTAAATTCAGTTACTGTGGATTTATCTACCACGTCTGCTGGAAGTTTGTTCCAAGGATCTACTACTCTTTCAGTAAAATAATATTTTCTCATGTTGCTTTTGATCTTTCCCCCAACTAACTTCAGATTGTGTCCCCTTGTTCTTGTGTTCACTTTTCTATTAAAAACACTTCCCTCCTGGACCTTATTTAACCCTTTAAGTCTTTCCTGATACGTTTTATGCTTAAGACCTTCCACCATTCTTGTAGCCCGTCTTTGGACCCGTTCAATTTTGTCAATATCTTTTTGTAGGTGAGGTCTCCAGAACTGAACACAGTATTCCAAATGGGGTCTCACCAGCGCTCTTTACAGCGGGATCACAATCTCCCTCTTCCGGCTTGTTATACCTCTAGCTATGCAGCCAAGCATCCTACTTGCTTTCCATACCGCCTGACTGCACTGCTCACCCATTTTGAGACTGTCAGAAATCACTACCCCTAAATCCTTTTCTTCTGAAGTATTTGCTAACACAGAACTGCCAATACAATACTCAGATTGAGGATTCCTTTTCCCCAAGTGCATTATTTTACATTTGGAAACATTAAACTGCAGTTTCCATTACTTTGACCATTTATCTAGTAAAGCTAAATCATTTACCATATTACAGACGCCTCCAGGAATATCAACCCTATTGCACACTTTAGAGTCATCGGCAAATAGGCAAACCTTCCCTACCAAACCTTCCCCTATGTCACTCACAAACATATTAAAAAGAATAGGACCCAGAACAGACCCTTGTGGCACACCGCTTGTAACCTGACTCTGCTCAGAATACTCGCCGTTAATAATAACTCTCTGATGTCTACGCTTCAGCCAGCTGCAAATCCATTGAACTATCCAGGGATTAAGTCCAATCTTCACTAATTTGTCTATCAGCTCTTTATGTGGAACTGTATCAAAGGCTTTGCTGAAGTCCAGGTAGGCAATATCCACGGCACCACCTTCATCCAACACCTTTGTGACATAGTCAAAGAAATCAATGAGATTAGTCTGACATGATTTGCCTTCAGTAAAGCCATGTTGATTTGGGTCCAATAAGTTTTTGTTTTTTAGGTGCTGATTTATCCTCTTTTTGAGTAGAGTCTCCATCATTTTAACTACAATTGATGTCAAGCTAACTGGCCTGTAGTTACCAGCTTCTTCTCTACTGCCCTTCTTGTGGATAGGCACAACACTGGCCATTCTCCAATCCTCAGGAACTTCTCCTGTTAACAGGGATTGGTTAAACAAATCAGTCAGGGGGGTAGCAATGACAGATCTGAGTTCTTTAAGAACTCTGGGGTGGATGCCATATTAACTGTCTTGCTCTAATTAGGTCAAATTACCATTTTCAAAGTTATTGTTTAAAATGACCTCTTAAGTAGCACTCAGATGCCACTTTTTGCAGGCAATTTTGAAACCTAATTTATACAATACCGATAAAGTCAGATAGGCAATGAAAAAGGAGAACACATTTTTTAAAAATATTTTCAGATTATGAATGGAACAGCTATATAAAATGTTTAACTGGTTCTGCCTACAGTTAATGAAAAGCTAAGAAACTGAATTAAACAGAGGAAATATTTTCAACAGTGATTATTTTCAACAGAGACAACATTTGACATTCTCAAGCTTAAACCTCACAGTATGAAACTTGCCACTTAGGACATACTGCTGAGTGGAAATTAATGAGGACAAATAATTGGAGTTCACATTTTGCAAATGGCCACAGTGTAACAGGGAGTCTGAATTTGAAAATATTCATTCCCAAGATCTTACACATTTTTTTGACTCAGTTAATGGAAGGAAAACTCAAGACGTAAAACCTTAAATAATAAGGTTCCGATCAACACAATTTCTTTCAAATTATTACAGCTATTATTATCACCTTTTCACTGTAAGGTAATTATTTCATTTCAGATACGCGCAATGATTACTTTCAGGACTAATGCATTGCATGGGTAAAAATAAAGTTCAGAAAATCCAGTGTTATTTAATTCGCTTCAATACTAAACCCTTATTAAAGTTGTGTTATTCATCTAAGTATTCATTTCTAAATGGTCTTTGTACAACGTAATTATAGAAAAAATATTTAGAGAAGGGCTTTCCTGAGATGTGAAAGTACACCAAAGACTTCTACTGTGAAAAGAAGTTCAAAGAAACATGCCATAAATATCTTTGCTTTAGAACTGTTGCTAGGTGGATTTATTATTGGCAGATAGTATTTCCAATGGAATGGATGGATTCCATGGTAAATGACATGGCCTTTAATTACCAAGTCTTTAAGTAATTGTCTTACCTTTGCTGGAGAACGCTGCTTTCTTTTCTTCTTCTTTTGCATATCTATGCCTTCTCGCATTAATTTTTTGTCCCGTTTCTGCTGCTCAGCCACATCATTAAATGTAATTTCTTGTTTCACACTGATCTGCTAAAATAGCAATTGCACATATTCTAAGAAATAATGGCAAATTCAACTGGAAAGGCTCTGTGCTTTTTTATTATGCTGGATGGAGGGGGGGCTTAATTGGGGAAAACAACTTTGTTTATTGAATGGTCTACTGATATTGCTCTCTTGTTATACAGTACTTTCAAATATAGTTCTACTTGTATTATGTGGTATGCATACAAATAAAATCTTGATTTATTGGAACAAATAGAGAAAGGCCCTAGCTATTATTGCCAACTGTATTAAATCAGATAGTATGTCATCAGTTGTACACAAATTATGCCCCTTTCAGTAATATTATTTACATGATGTAAGATGACATAAATACAATGGAAATTTTGTCCACTGCATCTGAGGTTCATTACGTTAAAGTGTGTGTTAAATTGTGGATTTACTGAAAATATGTTTACTTAAATATTTAAAACAGATAAACCATTTTTAATTTCTGATTCATAACAATGCAAAAAGTAAATTATCCTTCAAATTAAGCTCAACCTCTGATGCCAGATGGATTTTTTTTAAAAATTGGGGTTTTTTAGATTATTTTTAATATTAGATTTGTTTACATTGTCTTTTTTATTGTTGTTAGCTGCCCCAAGTCTTTGGAGAGGGGCGGCATACAAATCTAATAAATAAATAAATAAATAAAATAAATAAATAAATATGATTACATGGAAGCATCAATCCTGGTTTTTTGCCAACAATATTGAGGTCATTACCACAGACCTTATCCTAAATGTTTATTACTTATGAAGTCTTGGAACTCCTGGATAGTCTGTCTACTTCTCAACTATTAATCAAACCATGTTTAGCTTTTCAAGTTCAGGTTGAGTCAACTAGGATCTGACACTTAACTGTCTTAGTCACAATATGCAGGAATGCCAACTTTGCAGTGGAAACTTGAGCCTAGAAATTGGCTCACTGTTCAAAAGAACTGGAATTAAATTGGTACCTAGGTCGCAGTATTTCCAATCTAAATTTTTGATTGCTGTTTCTCAGATTTGCTATATAATTCTCAAAAGAATATGAGGTTCCAGGATTTCTTTGACGGAAATTAGTGTTACTTTTCCTACAGAATAGCAATTACTCTAAATTTTTAATGTTTTCTTGAAAAGACAACTTACATTCAAAGCAAGAATTAAAGTCAAAACAGGTAATTTCCCACAGAGAAGACACAAATGTGTTCAGTTTAGCATTAAGATTTAGACACATAGCTTTGTTCTATCTAAGTGTTTATAATAAAATTTTTATGTTCAATATCTCACTTTCCTTCCCAAGATTTTTAACAGAACCTTCAATTGTAAGATCACAAGGCAAAATCTAACAACATACATAATGAATTAAAACATACAAATAGACCTTGCTTAGCAACTGCCTTGGGGTAGCGACTGTTTGATATTACAAGTATGATTTTTAGAAAGTGATTTTGTGAGCAATGCCCACATTTAAAACCTTTGCAGTGTCTTTCTCTCTCTCTCTCTCTCAGTCATGTGTTCGCCACTACAGTCGGTTAGTATATGCCACCCTATGCCTGATCCAGCTGGCACAAGCATACTTTTCAATATGTATTTCCTACTACGTCTCTGATTATTTTCTTATAATCGCTTCATTTACAATGAATATACAAGCATTACTTCCCTTCTTGCTGATTATTCCAGCCTCAGAGTGAATATTCCAAAGGGGGGGGAGGACTCTAAGACAGTGGTCCCTAACCTTTTCAGTTTCTTGGCCCAACCCTGGGGGGGGAAAGGTGTGGAATGGGAGTGGCAGGTGAACACGTGTACCCTCTGGTCACACAAATGGAGCTTCATACGCAAGCAGAGAATGCTTGAGCTTGTACATGAAGCTCCATTTGCAAAGCACCCTCCGCTGTAGAGTTTCAGGTGTGTACTCGCCTGCCACTTGCACAAGTGAAGTTTCACATGCACATGCTGGCCCAATTTCTCCCACAACCCGCGTTCTAAAAGGCCCCTGGGGACTCCAGATCTAAAAGTAGTGTTAGCCCCTGTTTGGCTGAGCTGGCTGCTTAGGGTTGTAGCTTTCTGACACAGTAAAGTAAGAGAAAGCTGAAGTAAAATCATAAGTACAAACACACTCCTGTGATTTTCTAATTAGTGACCACTTTGCTTAATGACCAAGTTGTTGGTTCTAAATGATGATCGTTCAACGAGGACCATCTGTAGTTGCTGATTCTCAAGTTCAGGAATTCTTCAATTACAATTAACAAAATTGAATTTTTGTTTCATCTTTTCAGAATCAAGATCCCCATGTCTTGAGTTATCTGAAATGAACAGGTCTGCCTACATGTATAATTTGTACATGGTGAATGAAAATCCATACCTAATTTGCATAAACTTTAGATCTGACATGAATCGAGAGGTACATTTTACTGTGTAAAATCATCTCAGAACCATCTTCATTCAAGTTTATCTTCAGAAGATTTTTTTTGTAAAAGCAGATATAAAAATAACTCACAATCGTGTAGAACTGTCCCATGATAAAGTTTTTGTCAATCTTCCTTTTTTTAAATTATAAAATAAAATGTTATCAACATTAGTCAAATAGTTTTGCTTTAAAAGCAAATTTATGCATGTAGAATGCTCATATCAGCTATCTTTGTCTTTCATTCAGGATCAAAGTCATCTTGTATATATGCAAAAAGTACATTGCCCCAGCAGGATTTTCAGTGCAGCTCATTATCCCATGTCTATCCACTGCATTGTCCCCCAGTACATTCTCAAATCCTCACTTTAATTGCCATGTTGCACTTCCTTCAGTCCTCATCAATGCTTTCCTGTCCACTCTCCTCCAGTACCCACTCATCTATTCATCTGCTTAAAAGCTGAAACTTTTCTAGTACAGTGGTACCTCGTGATACGAACCCCTCATGATACGAACCCGGGGTTCGGAAATTTTTTGCCTCTTCTTACGAACTTTTTTCGGCTTACAAACCCACCGCAGATCGCAAAATGGCGCTTCGGGAGGTCACCGAGAAGCGCCGCCGCCCGGCTGTCACCTTCTGAAACAGCCGGGGGGCTTCTCGGCGTGCTCCCAAATGCCGAACCCGGAAGTTCAGGTTTGGGTTCGGGTTCCGGAGGCCGCCGAGAAGCGCCCGGCTGTTTCAGAAGGTTACAGCCGGGTGGCGGCGGCCGGCGGAGCACCGTTTTTGCGATCGGCGGCAGCGTTTTCGGCTGATCTGGAGGCTGGAAAGGAGGTGGGGAATCCCAATAGGGAATTCCATGGGCGGAGCTTTGATGTCACAAAGACATCCTTCCTGGAGGCCACGTTTCGGGTTCGGGAGAACGCCGAGAAGCCCCCCCGGCTGTTTTAAAAGGTGACAGCCGGGCGGCCGTGCCCAGCAGAGCGCCATTTTGCGATTTTTTTCCCCCTTTGCACGCATTAATTGCTTTTACATTGTTTCCTATGGGAAACAATGTTTCGTCTTACGAACTTTTTGCCTTACGAACCTACTTCCGGAGGTTCGTAAGTTCGTAAGACGAGGTATTACTGTAATTCCAAAATGAAAAAGAAAATAAACTTACAATTCTGGAGGACGGTGTCTGTAGTATTAATAAAGGAAAACTCTTTTTCAGTGTCATAATCGCATAAGAACCATTACTCTCTTTAGATCAGGGGTCTCCAACATTGGCAACTTTAAGACCCGTAGACTTCAGCTCCCAGAATTCCTCAGTCAGCTTTGAAGTCCACAAGTATTAAAGTTGCCAAGGTTGGAGACCCCTGCTTTAGACCACAGAGAAGAGGCTAGAAAGGCCTTTAGTAACAATTACATAGGACTAAAGACACACACAACTAGAAAAACTGGATGAAATTATCTTAGAACAACCTTTTAAATATATATTTCTTTCCACTGTTGACTTCAAACCAAATCAATCATTGATTAATGGAATAAGATAGCCATAAATCACTGCCTTTTTCCCCACGATTACCCTTTGCTCACACTTTGAAGCAATCTCTGCATAATTGCTGCAGGCAAAATTAGGGAAAGAAAATACTTACAGGAACATTAACTGCGTAATGAAGCCCTTGAGGAAGTCTCTCGTGTCCCTCCATGTCATCGTCATTTTTCACCGTCTCTTCATGAACCATAAGTTCATCATGTGGGATCATTTCTTGCGGTCGGAGTTCACTTTGTTGCAAAACTTCATTGGCAGAAAGAATTTCGTGACGTGCCATAGCCCGGTCTTGAAGCACTGCCTCGTGCCGTTCCACAGAAATTGCTGACTGGTCAGAGGTGGCACCCATTCCAACCATATCCCTCGATGACTGCATCTGTCCTATGCTACCACATTTAAGAAACAATCCTCCCAGTTTATCTTCAATGTTCATTCTTAAGTGCAGTAACCTATAAGAATGGAATTAATAAACTGAGTTGACAATTATATATAAGGTACATCCTCAAGTCTTGCGGACAACACTGCTGAAAAGAAATTTCCTGACTAAGTGCAGTATAGGGAATACAATATACTTTATCGATGAGACAAAATCTAACTACAAGAGATTTTTCAATCCCCTCCCAGAAAATGAAGTACATCCCCTCCCAACAAATAAAATACTTCATGTCAACCTTAACTCTCAAACCTCGCAATTAATGTATTTTTCAGAGTATAAGACACACCTTTCCCCCCCTAAAAGAGGCTGAAAATTTGGGTGTGTCTTATAATACTTCAAATGTAGCTTTTTTGAAGCTTTTTTTCAGCCCTAACGAGGTGCTTACGATCTTCCTGGCTCTTACCACTTGCAGGCTTTTTAGTGCTACTCCCTCTAAAGAATGTTTTTTCAGTCCTAACTAGGTGCTAACAATCTTCCCAGCTCTTACTGGCTTGTTATTCCCTCTGAAGAATGTTTTTCCAGCCCTAAGTCTTTGCAGGGTTTTTTGCACTCCTACTCCCTCCGAAGAATGCTCTTTCAGCCAGGCATGGGGGAATTGAGATGCTCTTTCCCCCTGGGCCTTCACAATTTCATGTATGGTATGTCTGTATGTATGTTTGTGGGTTTATATATATATATATATATTAATGGGTTTTTAATCATTTTTAGTATTTATTGGATTATTATTGTACATTGTTTTATTATTGCTGTTAGCCGCCCCGAGTCTCCGGAGAGGGGCGGCATACAAATCCAATCAATCAATCAATCAATGAATAAATAAATAAAATAATGTGCTGAAGCTGACCAGGCTAAGAGGATAGCCAGATGAATACCTGATAGGCAGATTTTTTTTCTCCTATTTTCCTCCTCAAAAACTAAGTTGTGTCTTATACTCCAGTGCATCTTATACACCAAAAAATATGGTATACAGAATCGAAATCATACACATTACTAGAAAAATACAGAACAGGATGTATTTGCCCCAGAGATTCAACACTACAGCTGTGAGTTTCTTGCAGCATGTCAGAGTGCACTCCGGTGTTACTGGGAGTCAGAGGACATTCAGAAGATTTCCTCTTCTCAGAATGGGGTGAGGCTCAGATTTCTGAGAAGGGGGGGGGGGAGGAACGTATCATTGGATTCCCCTCTCCCAGATGTCTAAAAGTTTCAGCATAATTTTTTAAAATTGAAATTCCAACATCAGAAAAGGGGAAAATGGCAAACATTGGAGACCACAACTCAATTGAGGGAAACTTTGGATCTGTGGAATCCAAAGGTTTCTTATTCATCAACCAGACTACCAACATAGGCAAACATATTTATGCCAAACTTAATTTTCCTCCCATTACTCGCAAAGGGGAAAAACAGTAAATAATTGCCATCCTCACTTTGGCTATGTAGCATGAGTGCAGCAGGGCTTTGAGTATGAGAAGCTACAATATCAAATCAGAGGCATGAGAGACAGCATTATTTAAAAAAACCACAGGAATGTATAGTTGCAAAGTGGAACCCTGGTTTGCTACCATGTGATTCTATGCCAATATGATTTAATTATGGAATAATTAAAGTAGCTTCCAAGGGGTCTTCAAGGACAGTCTCCTTGAAAAGAGAGTGTTCCAGTGTCTAATGGTGAAGTGATTAGAGCATGAGTGACTGCCTGAAGGGCCTTCCCAATCTGGGAACAGGCACAACTGGCACACCAGATGGATTTGTGCAAGGGCCCTCCTAGCCATATCTGCAACCTGCTCTTTGACCGCCGAACTGCACTGCAGTCTCCAATGAGAAAGTGGAACACAAGGCCAAACTGGGATGATTGCAAGCTGATTTAATATGTCAATTTCTCTATTAACCCATAAATGCAAACACGTTCAGACTGGGATTATCCCAAAATGTAAATCTGTTACCGTATAAGAATTAGAATTACTGGTGTATTTCTGCCCTCAGATCTTTCATCTTTCACTTTGCTACCTTTATAAACTGAAAATGCTGCAGAATCTCAATAGAAAACAAAAAAGACACCATTTTCTGCTACAGATTGCATAATTTAAAATTGTACCCAGGTTTATTTATTTAACTCGACAATTTGAATTTTGTAGAAAAATAGAAGCCAAAATAGTCAATGGTAAGAGTTGAAAATCAGAAAAGTTAAAATCCCTGTTATAATCTACCACCCATAATTTAGATTAAAAAATACCTGGGGAGTGTTATTCTTATTAAAAGCATTCTTCAAAACTCACCAAACTTGCTTCAAGTTCCTTAAAAGTATTAGCAAGGAATTCTTTCTAAGAATTTCAGAATAATACTAATTATTACAACATCTGTCTTTCCTTATAACAAAAGGAAAGATACATCTTTCTCTATTATCTACATAAAAATAAATATGGGACAAGCAGGTTGAAATATTTATGTCCAGAAATGAAAAAGCTGTTCTTACAATAATTATCTCAAATATTTAGACAAGTCAAGAATTGTTTCAACTCAAAACACAAGCTCCCATTTTTCACTGGTTTTCACAAATATATCACCGTCTATTGCAAATTTTAAAAGATTTATTCCGATGAATTGAAATACCTAATTATTTACCAAACCGTGACATAATAGCAATACATTTGCCACAAAATATTCATAATCTCCAATGAGATATAATATACTGCTCAAAAAAATAAACGGAACATTCAAAGAACACATCCTAGATCTGAATGAATGAAATATTCTCATTGAATACTTTGTTCTGTACAAAGTTGAATAGGCACAACAGCATGTGAAATTGATTGTCAATCAGTGTTGCTTCCTAAGTGGACAGTTCGATTTCACAGAAGTTTGATTTACTTGGAGTTATATTGTGTTGTTTAAGTGTTCCATTTATTTTTTTTTGAGCAGTGTATATTACCAACATATAAAAATTTGTTCAATTCTAGCAATTCTGGCCAGAATGTCCTTTGACTGACTGACAAGAGGTCAAATTAAATATAAGAGGAGAGGTCACACTTGATGGGTTTCATCAAACATCTTGACAGGTAAAGAAATAGTTCCATCTGTAACGATCCTCCTCTTGGTTATAAATCCAAAAAATAAAAAAGAAGGAAATCCATGTTTGGCTAAATTTCAACTCAAAAATTTCAACTACTGCATATTAAAGTTCCTTTCTTCACCTAATGAGAAAATTACTGCCAATTCTATTTTTTTAAGTAATGTATGCCTAGGATAACAATAATAGATAAAAGGCTTGTTGGCCTTTTATGAAACTAGACTGCAGGAATTAAAATAAAAGTACAACAAACCTTCAATTTATTTAGGAAGACAGAGAGCAGCAGGGAAGGAGAGGGAATGGTTCGGTATACTGTTCATTCAAATAGAGCAGTGTTTCCCAACCTTGGCAACTTGGAAGATATCTGGACTTCAACTCCCAGAATTCCCCAGCCAGCATTCGCTGGCTGTGGAATTCTGGGAGTTGAAGTCCAAATATCTTCAAGTTGCCAAGCTTGGGAAACACTGAAATAGAGAGTGTGTGTATGTGCTTGCAACCACTCCTGTGAATGGGAATGCACAGACATGCTTGCTTGCCACTTCCATGGGCCGGTTCTGAAAGGCTCAAGGCCTGGTAAAGGACCACAGTTTGGGAATTTGGGACCCCTGGTCTATATAACAGGGGGGCTGTCAACATTTTGGTATCAACGTTTATTAAGGAATCACACAGTAATTTGTATAATTACTTTACCGGGCGTCAAAACCATTGTTATATTATCTTGCTAAGGAAACTAAAAGAAACTTTATTCAAGCAAGTTTCATTATAACTTTCCAACAATGAAGAAGAATCCACCCCCCTTCATTATGTCTGTTATACTGTATTACTAAATTGGATTAGGAATTTTCTTTTTATTTCATAACTTAATAGAAGCTGTTAATACTTATACATATAAAGGTGCAGCCAGATACTAAACTTGGTGATATGTAATATTTAGATGAAATATACTAGTTAAATGATTAATATCTCCCTCAGTAGCTTTTCTTTTGTTATTATGTTGAGAATAAAAAATTTAAAACTTAATTATATATTTTGTTATGAGCATCCTTAGCAGAAATTTGTGGTTGCTTTTTAATCAAAAAACCAATAATTTCTTTCCCGTTACTCTCTCTATATATAATTCTGTCTGTCTGTCTGCCCATCTCCCTCATGGATGAAATTCATAAAAGAAATTATGTTCCAACTAAGCAGATATAAAAGCTTTTTGTTTCAGATATATATTGGTTTATATATATACATATAAGTTTCTACTTTCTTTTCTCCAAATGCTTTTGCTCAGATTTTTTAATCGTTTTTCCCCATGAAGCATAAGCAACAAATATATATATATATCTTAAAATGAATCTGAAACAATAATACAGTTCAAAGGACATTTTTCTTTAAAAAAAAAACCTTCAAAAATCTTTTCACTTCTTTTATAAAAGTATGATAATGATAAATAAAATAAAACAATCAAGCCTATGTTGGGATCAAAAAAGAAAAATATGAAAAGTATATTTGCTTCAGCCACAAATTAAAACTGGAAATTTCCAGAAAACAAAACAAGGTAAATGGAACCAGAAGTTTTTGTTTCTTTTGTTGCTTAGGTAAACACAGATGTTAGTACGTACTATTCTAAGGTTGTTTTTCATTTCTGTGTATTTTGTCAGCCTTATTAGCCAATACCCATTGCTTCTATTCAATCTCATGCAGTTTGATTAATTCAGAATTGGGTGTACAGAATTCCTTTTTTCTTTCTTATATATCTATATTATCCTGGAATTTGTCCAAAATATTATAATTTTCCAGTGAATCTGTTATAGAACTTTGGAGGAGCAGCATATAATCTTAGCATTATAATCTCATTTATCATTGACTTATAATTTTAATTAAGGTTTACATTTTCCGTTCTTTTATTTTTAATAATTATAATTTTTAAATTGTAGATTGGGTATTCTTATCCAACTCTCAAAAAAGGGGACAGATTTACCTAGTCATAACACTCCAAAAGTTATAGGGTTACGATCTCTAGACATTTTATGATTGGTGTATAATTCCAATATCACTAATAATGTGTCATGGCCAATGTTGGTCAGATGCATTCCTAATTTGAGCTCTATCCCTAACTTGGGAATTGCATAAAGATAAAGGTCCTCCTTGCACATATGTGCTAGTCCAAGAGTAGGCAAAGCTGGCTCTTCTATGACTTGTGGACTTCAACTCCCAGAATTCCTGAGCCAGTCATGCTAGCTCAGGAATTCTAGGAGTTAAAGTCCACATAGCTTAGAAGAGCCAACTTTGCCTACCCTTGGGCTAGTCGTTCCCAACTCTTCATTTCAAAGCCAAAGAGCCAGCATTGCCCAAAGATGTCTCTGTGGTCATGTGACCAGCATGACTAAATGCCAAAGGAAGGCACACTGTTACCTTCCCACCAAAGGTCGTCCCTATTTTTTCTACTTGCATTTTTTTAGGGGTTTCCAAATGCTACATTGGTAGAAGTTAGGACAAGTAATGGGAGCTCACCCCATTACATGGCACTAGGGATTTGAACCGCTGAACTGCCGACCTTTCGATCAACAAGCTCAGTGTCTTAGCCAGTGAGCCACTGCATCATAACTGTGTAGGTAGCACCTAATTCTTTATGAATTCCACAGCTCCCTTATTTTCAGTTGGGCTATTTTAAATTGTTCCAAAGTTAGATAATCAAATTTCTAAGACAGTGGTACTGCATCTGGGCCCCAATAACAAAGCACACCTCTATTTTGGTTTTTAATATACCATTCCTAAGCCACTGCCATGATTTGGTGTTGTTCAACTGCCCTTCGATGTATTTTTTTTAATGGTCATGGAATGCTTTGATTATTTCCAAGTGTTGTTGTCTACACATAGTCTGCCAAATAGTTCTGTTTGGATCCTGCTCATTTTCTATTGTGTTTAAATATTTTTACAGATCTTTTAGTCTGGTACCTAGCACACTAATCATTATTAGCACCATGACTTTCTTTTCCACATCTGCTTGCTATCTCTTTATATTTCTCTGCTTTTTCTTTCTCATTGATCCTTGTATTGCCAGATACTGCGCTGTAAATTATTCACACTTGTTTTTTGTAACTACAGTCATAATTGGTTATTATGGAATAAAACCTTATTGGTTTGTATTATAGAAAAAGCATCATATAAAATATTTGCTCTTTTGTTTTTGATGCAGATACCAACAGGGTTAAATATATACAGTTAAATCTTCTTAGGAAGCAAATCAGTAATCAGGTACCTAGCACACTAATCATTATTAGCACCATGACTTTCTTTTCCACATCTGCTTGCTATCTCTTTATATTTCTCTGCTTTTTCTTTCTCATTGATCCTTGTATTGCCAGATACTGCGCTGTAAATTATTCACACTTGTTTTTTGTAACTACAGTCATAATTGGTTATTATGGAATAAAACCTTATTGGTTTGTATTATAGAAAAAGCATCATATAAAATATTTGCTCTTTTGTTTTTGATGCAGATACCAACAGGGTTAAATATATACAGTTAAATCTTCTTAGGAAGCAAATCAGTAATACAGTTCCTGGAAAATAAGACCCTGTCTTATTTTTTTTTAACCTTGAAATAAGTACTTGTTTTTATTGCCATGCACTCAAAAGCCTGATTGGGCTTATTATCAGGGGATGCCTTATTTGGGGGGGGGGGGTTGTAACAAGGTACAGGTATCATATTTTAGAGATATCTACAGAGATGTCTTATCTACAAACCCTTTTACTCCAATATAGTAAATAGGTAAGAGACAAGAGAGTATTATTTTAAAGATTGCAGGGATTCAGAAGAATATAGTTTTTAATGCTAATTGAGCAGTCCAATATTCTATCTTCACCTCAAATTAACCAAAATAATGAAAGCTTACAAGTGGAAGTATAAAGAGGTGGTTGAATTATTGATATTTTCTAGAACAAATGCTGTCGGGGAGCTAGAATCATCCTCATGGGACAGCATATACAATTATATTGAAACACAGAAAACAACCCATTTCAAAGATATAAGATTTTAATACAGGTAGTTCTCAATCTGTGACTATAATCCACCATGCCCCGGTCCTCAGAGGAAGTCATGAAGTGTGGTTCCTTAAATAGAGAATGAATGACTGAGGGGCAGTGCGATGGCGGTAATTTTGAAAAAAGGATCTTAAGTAGCTTGGGCGGGGGGGTCTATCATAATTTTAAATGACTGCTAGGTGACCAGTCATTAAGCAAGGATTACTTGTAATTATAATCTAAATAAACACCAAAATATTTACAAAATACCTATGAGATCTGTATCATTTTTTCAGCTTCAGAACAACCAAGATCTATGGTAAGGTTTATTCCCTTGATGACAAACTTATGACACGGGTGCCAGAGGTTGCACATAGAGTCTTCTCTGTGGGCACATGCACTGTCACCAGCTGCTCTTCTGGTTTCTGCCAGCCAGCTTGTCTTTGCGCAAGCTAGAGCGCCGGAAATACAAGGACCAGCTGGTCAATGCGCATGTGCGTGCCGGCCAGTTGGTCTTTGAATTTCTGGTGCACACCAGCCAGCTGATTTTTGTGCATGCCGGAGCGCCGTAAACCTGAAGGCCAGATAGCCAGTGCGCTAAATACCTGAAGACCAGCTGGACAGCATGCACATGCTGCTCTGGCGCACAAACACATGTGTTCCGGTTTGGGCACTTGGTGTCAAAAACATTCACCGACACTAGTCTATTCTTTTATATTTAGAAAAAAAAATAAAGAATCGATTTAGATCTGTTTGCTTTGTGGTGTACAAACTTGCGATGTGCCAACTTCCCTGGCATAAGAATAGGACTAAGAGAATAGGACATAAAAGAACAGACATTGCTGCCCAGAAATTTATGATGAGCCTTTATTTGGATGAGAGTGTAATTTTTCTAATCTGGTAACAAACAAGGCAAGACATACTGAAAAATGTTACAGACGTTTTCAAAAAAAATGGTAAGGTAAGACATTTTATTAAACTTCCTTTGTTGGGTAAGCGGCAACACACTACAGATGGAGTGAACGCCAAAGAATAATTTTTATCTATGGCTGTTTTAGAAAATACTAATGTCTCTGTAAATTCATTTGCTATTTTAAGAATAACTGGATTTCTCCCACACGGTTGCTAATAGTATACTTTATCCTTATATAAAAGTTATGAACAGCACCTTTAAAACAAGTAAATAGTAATTGGGAAACCTGGTTGCCTAAGCAATGAAAAGAAAGGATCTCATCATTTAGTTGGATTGGGGGGTTTGTGCATGTCATCTGGCATTAACAGTTCTAAAAGCACTTGGCTTCTGATTATGAACTAGACTAGTTCATCTTCAGGATGATAATGAATGGTTTCATTTTTGATTAGATAATTATGCCCCACCTCTAAATTACCTTTATAGTGTGTGATAATGCAGCTGTGAGTTTCACCCAGATTCTATTACCGACTGGTAACAAATTCTCCTGTTTTGATCTCCCTCGTGCTGCCTATGAGATACAGTAGAACCCCGACTTACGAGACTAATTGGTTCCGGAAGGAGGCTCGTAAGTCAGAACGCTCGTATGACGAAACATTGTTTCCCATAGGAAACAATGTAAAGTCAATTAATCCGTGCAACAAAAAAACCGCTGCCGCCGAACGCGGAAGTTAGCGTTCAGAGACAGCTGCGAAGCGGCGCGCGTGTTTTAAAACGTGGCAGCCGGCCTGGGGGGCTCAGGGGCTTCCCCCCGAGCCCCCCAGGCCGGCTGCCACGTTTTAAAACACGCGCGCCGCTTCGCAGCTGTCTTCTGAAGCCGGAACGCTAACTTCCGCGTTCGGCTTCAGAAGACAGCTGCAAAGCGGCGCGCGTGTTTTAAAACGTCACAGCCGGCCTGGGGGGCTCGGGGGGAAGCCCCCGAGCCCCCCAGGCCGGCTGCCACATTTTAAAACACGCGCGCCGCTTTGCAGCTGTCTTCTGAAGCCGGAACGCTAACTTCTGCGTTCGGCTTCAGAAGACAGCTGCAAAGCGGCGCGCGTGTTTTAAAAGGTCGCAGCCGGCCTGGGGGGCTTGCCAGCACCACCCCCCCCAAGCCCCCCAGGCCGGCTGCAACCTTTTAAAACACGCGGGATACGAGCGCCAAGGAGCTGTCTCCTGAAGCCGAACGCGGAAGTTAGCTTTCGGCTTCAGGAGACAGCTCCTTGGCGCTCGTATCCCGAATGTGAGCTCGGGAGGCAAACAAAAATGTCGCTCCCCTCCCAGCTCTTATCTCGAGTAGCTCGTAAGTAGAGCTGCTCGTATGTCGAGGTTCCACTATACAAGGAACTACTCCTCATATGTATTAGGATAAGTTTAGGAGAATGGGGTGGAGGAGGTTATCTCCTAACCATTAATTTATTTTAAATCTGGGAACCAAAACTTCAAAAGGCTAATAAGATATAAGGCAATAGCAAAAGTCATTCAGGGATGAGAGAGAACCTTTTCAAGCCAAAAGTAAAGATTTCAAAAACATGGACTATTTTTGTTTATGGAAAAGGGTACAAAGATGGGTCTCTAACCAAAGGGAAAGATTTAATCCATAGAAGTGGAATTCAAAGGAAGGATATAAAGCGCAGTGGCAGTGTTCAAGATGAGATTATGAAAAGAAAGGGTGCTGTGATTTATCCTAGTACAAACAGGTCCCTGAGCTTCTAATCGCCCTCTCACTCCCACCTCTCACCAGAGTCTGCTTTCTTGTCTCCTTAGGAGATCAAAAAGATAGGAGTGAGGGTCAACAACTCTCAAACGCAATGAGAGGTGGGAGACTGTACAATTTAGACCACCAAGGTCTCATTGTTCTACTGCATTCTGGCAAGAAAACTAAGCCAACCTGTGGTTGATCTATCCAGTTTTTACATGTACTGTATACTGCTTTATCTAGCTCTAACTTTTAGTGCTTAAAAATGGGGGGCGGGTTGAATTACATCCATATTAATGTTTAGAACACTTGCTTTGTAATGATTTTTAAATATATGTATATTTAACCCTCTATGTGCTGCATATAGGCAATATTATGAGATGGCAGCTATTCCTTCTTTAAATAAATGGAGTAGCATATAAGGAGATAAATTGCTGAAGCATACAATGAAGAGATCTGCTTAGTATGCTGCTTAATGTTTCAGCAGGTTGGGTATTTCCATGCCATTTTGCTGAAGTGTCAGATTTTTCCAAGCCTTACAGACAGTGATTGAAGGATACAGCTCTCTGGTTATTATGCTTATCCTAAGAACTAAGCCATTAAAAATAAGTTCAACAATGTTATGGACAACAACTGTCCATAAATGGAAGCCCTATTTATGCAGAAGCACAGTTAACTTCTGCGTCGTTTTTTCCTGCCTGCGCAGTGGAATGCCTTGGGAGGGGTGACTCCCCGAATCTTGTTACTCTAAAGCAGGGCGTCAATCTCAATTTAACTGTGGGCCGCATTTGACCTCAGCCAGCCTGATGTCATTCCCGTTGGGGGCGCCTGTGGGGGCCTGAGCACTCTGGCAGCAAAAATGGGCTCCTGAGCTCTGTTTTCACTGGCAAGAGGCCCTGCAGGTCGGTCCTTCACTGTTTCTACTGCAGTCCTGTGGGCCAGGCAGCTTATCAGCGTGATTGGGGTGTAATGTGTTTAAGTGACACTTTAATTTATTTGGTTTCGTGCTGTCCAGTGCCAACATTTATAGACACGGTAAACATACCGGTCTTTCCTCCCACCATAGTCACAGTGAAGCCAAGTGCTACATATGTTTCATCATATTTGCTCGTCCTAGCTTTTGGGAGACTTATGTTTGTCTCATTATCTCCGCCTCTCTCCTCCTTTCTTTTCATCTATCTGGTAACAAATTTTCCAGTTTTGATCTCCCTCATGCTGCCTGTGAGATATTTTTCCATTGTGTCTTTTAGCAATAGCATTAGCAAAAGCATTTAAACTTATATACCGCTTCACAGTGCTTTACAGCCCTCTCTAAGCGGTTTACAGAGTCAACATATATTGCCCCCAACAATCTGGGTCCTCATTTTACCCGCCTCAGAAGGATGGAAGGCTGAGTCAACCTTAAGGCTGGTGTGATTTGATCTGTCAAAGTGCTGGCAGCTAGCAATCAACAGAAATAGCCTGCAGCACTGCACTCTAACCACTGCACCACTGTGGTTCTTAAGGGTTTGTTATCTGCACTCCATATCTCCTGCTATGTGCTATAGTTTGGTGCAAAAAACTCCTACTCCTTGCGGCAAAAAAAAAGCATGTTCCCTGGGGTCACATGACCCCCGGCATCACTCCACAGCACCCGAGGGAGGCACTCCACTATTTGAGAAGCACTGGGCTAAAGTATCATTCTTTCAAATTTCCCATCACATTGGGAGATAATAGGGAAAAGAATAAAATAATTTTAACAACTAAGAAGTAGATTGTGAACTGAAAATATGTGCCAGAACCCAGATATTACAGCATGGCTTCATGACTAAAAATATGGTGAATAAACAGATAGATTGTTTTGAGGGCAAGGAAAGGTCATGACAGGGAATGAATGGCCCCATATTGGAATCAAGTCAAAGAATAGGAGGAGTAGCAACTTGAGATAAAGTGAAAGTCAGGGGTAAGGCAGAAGGGGGGGAGGAGGAGGAGCCACAATATTGGCAGAAGAGCCCCAAACATCAGTAACAGCCAGTATCAGTATCAACCAGCACCAGGTTATGGGATTCCATAAGGGTCAGAGGTTTGAGAGGAAGCCCAAGGAACTGGGACCTGGAGACTCTGATCCCCCCCCCCACCAAGGACAACAGGTGATAAGGGAGTGGCCCCGGGTCCTGGGTATTGGGAGGAGTGGTCATAGAGACACGGACACTGCATAAAACGGCCGCCGGCAACGAGGAAGACAGAGAAAATAGTGGGAAGGCTGATATTTCTTTATATATATATCTACAGCAGCACAAAGCTTACAACTTCAGCCTGATGATGATGAATGTGATTTCACCGAAACGTCGCATAGACACTCAAAATATTACATGGGGCAAAACCCGAACTCAGAACAATCTACGTGTGTGTGTGTGTGTAGCGATAAGCGGTAGGCAGAACTGATAAGCTAATTGCCAATGCGACACGCTGAAGCTGAAGCAAGGCCACTCTGTATTTTCGAGCCTGGGGTAATTAATGCAGCCGGATGCCTAGGAAAGCTGGCAAAAAAAGTGGGAGGAAGTCACTGTTTTGGCGAATCCATTTGCCGGGAGACCAAGGGGGGAAAGGCAAAAGGCACTGGAAAATGACAATTCCTCCCGGCTGCTCCCCGGTTCTCTGCTTCACTTGCCTTTAAGATGTGTATTGCGCGAGAAAAACAGGTGGTGGCCCGCCCGGGACTGGGCGAGGTTCAAAAGGATGAACCTTCCCTCGTCCCACTAATGCCTTTCCCCAGCAAGTAGCTATGGGGAGAAATGAACAGACCTTTTTTTTGTTTTTTAAAGGTTTTTAAAGGTAACTTACAATCAGAAAGTTGGAAGGAGCAGGGAGATAGAAGTCTAGCACAGAAGTTGACCACACATCTTGCCAAGTCTAGGACTGAGCAAAAAAGCAGAGCTATTGGCAGAGATTAATCTTTAATAGCATGGGTTCAGTCCTGATTGGTTGATGGACAGGTCAACCCACGCTGATTGCTGTCTCCGCCCTCCATGGAGAAAAAGACAGCAGCTTCTCGACATAAGGTAGATTGGTAATAAAGTCCATATCTCAGGATTCCTGTGGAATGGGAACACCAACTAGAGGTTTAGCATCATAAGCGGTATAATGGAGAGGGGGGGGAATATAACCTTTAGCATTTGCTGGGAAACAAGGCCACCAAATGCCATTGAAGGGGCGATGAGTAGTTTTAAATAGTCCAAAATGTCTACCTTTCTAGCTGTTGTGATGGAACTATAAAATGTCCTTCCTTAGAGACTAAGAGAGGAAATTTCAGTCAGACATTCTACTCCAGAAAGAAAAAGGGAAGAGTGAATTGAGGGCACTGGTGGTGGTTCCTAAAGGTTATCTAGTCAAGCTCACCCATATGGATCTGCAGCTGGGTGAGAATTTGCTCAGTGTTACAGGGAAGCAATGGCTTTCAGCTCCCAGTGTTTCATGGACCAAGGCCAATGTTGGAATTAAGGGACAAAGTTCTTAGGCTGTGGAGTGGAGGCTAGAAAAGGGTCACGGTGAACAAAATATTTCTGACAATTGACAGACCATCATCATTTGCTTGTTCTATGAGCTGGAAATTCACAGAGTTAAAAAAAGGGGAAAATTGTGCCCATCTAATATTAAGTGTATGGATTTATTGGTTTTCTAGAATCCTGTTGTCTGTTCAGACTTTGTTTGGGTAAGAGGTTCCTTTCAGGAACTTGGCACCAATGTTAAAAGGCATCTTTAATTGCTTATCTCAGTTATTAGGTGGTAGCCACTGTCTTAAGGGGGGGGGAGCCCAAGGTTTCCCTGAACTTTGGTCAATCTGATCTATTTCAGACTGTACTGTCTTAACGCTGGCCAATAATGCTCTTACAAGATTTCAGAGATCTAAACTGAATCCAAAATGGCAGTATTAATGAAAGCATTGGCAATATTCATATGTTTGGATATGGACATTATCTTGCACCACCCTAAATATTTCTGTGATTCTACTGTGACATTTTTGTCGAAGAATATTGCTCTTACATTCTGTAATGGCATTGATTATATCAATCGTTTCTCAGTGTAGAGATCATTTTTCTTCCTAATCCACACATAAACAAAGAATTCATGAAATTATAATTTCAATAATTGCCTTTTGCCTTTGCTGATTTAAATGAATTAAAAAACAGATTAAGGAGGTGGGAGTCAAACTTTCAGTATTATTGTAATTTTTTAAACATAAAAAATGCCAGTAGAAGGACATTGTCAACCACTATATAAAGTGACCAGGAGTTTTAAAATAAGGAAATAGCTAAAGAAAATTATGTCTGTTATTATTAAATTATGAAATGTTCATTTAATATACATTTGGGATGGTGGAGATTGTTTTTTTCCTAAAGTAATCAATATTTATGGAAATTTGTAAAAAGCATAACAATAATTTCATCTGATGAAAAGGATATGAATTGTAAAATTATAAGAGTTCTTCTTTTACTGCAACGATACCACTATCGATTCCAATGAGGTCAATCCAATTAAAGAGACAAGCATTCTCAGAGCAATCCTTATTTGTGAAATTCAAGTACAGTAATCCCTCGCTACTTCACGGTTCATCTTTCACGGATTCGCTACCTCACAGGTTTTTAAAGGGGGCTTATATCTATTAAAAATTTTAAATCCATTAAAAATTCATAAAATTCTTCTACAGTACTACTGCACTCTATTAAAGAAACTGGTAGGATATCACATGTAGTTCCAGCTGAGAGACATTATAGAATGACTGTTTAATATAAAGGGTGGGTTTTAAAAGTCCAAATACTCGTTAAATACATAAAAAAATTTCTTTCCTCTACATCACGGAAATTCGTTTTTCACGGGTGGTCTTGGAACGCATCCCCAGCGAAAAACGAGGGATCACTGTACTAATTAAACACTCTACTGTTGTATTTCTCATTATTGACAAACCTTTTCCATAATTGCACCACAAAATTTATATGGATGTGTCCATTAAATTATCAGAAGTTGAATGAAAGGAAATTGAAAGAATGAAAAATATAGAAGAATCTGACTTCCATCTTGCATCCAAGAGACAGAAAGAGAGAGAGAAGGCAAGATACATATTTTAAAAAACTATGAAACCACGCAATCAGTAGTTTTCATATAAATATTATAGACTTTCACAAAAAGTTACAACTTAACCCTTTTGAAAGCTACATCAACATAAAGACATCAACTTAACCCAAAGTTACTGATCTGCCAGTCTCATAGAAATTCACAGAAGTAGCAGAGAAGTCAAGAGTTTATCTCCCAGAAACAATGGTAACATTTTCAACATTGCAATCTGAAAAAGAAAATTTCCCAGAACCATTTACCAATGCTTCAGTATCTATTTGTTTGCCAAAGTAACTACTGTACTCATTAAAAGTAAAATTCAAGAGATCATATTTTTTTCATTCAAAGCCTCTAAGTAGCGCTGCTTAAATTAATTAAATCAATTTAAATAAAGTAAATTTACAACTTTAATGATTAAAGATAATCATGAAAATATCTTTTATAGATAAATGCTATTTACAACAATATTTAACTTTTCTTCATGTGTAGCAACAGACCACAACTTTATAAATTAAATATACATAAAAATAAACGCAGCATAAATCATATGTATTTCATTTCCATACATTTTGTACATCACATTTCATTTAATTAAATATAACTGACTCATTTTGCACAGTAGAAACTATTTTTAATTTCTAGTAAACTAGAAAGTAGAGAAATAAAATAATCTATAAACCATTGTTTATAAAGACATTTAAGTGGGGTCAATAGTATATCAAATCTATACTATATACCAGTGATGGCGAACCTTTTTTTCTTTGGGTGCCGAAAGAGCGTGCATATACTTTATTGCACATGCACGAGTGTCCATACCCATAATTCAATACCTGGGGAGGGCGAAAACAGCTTTTCCTGCCCCCTGGAGGCCCTCTGGGGGCCAGAAATGGCCTATTTCTCAACTTCTGCTGGGCCCAGTAGACCAGTTTTTCACCCTCCCCAAGCTCCAAAGGCTTCCCTGATGCAGGGGAAGAGTAAAAAGGCCCTCCCTCATCCCCCAGAGGCTCTCTGGAAGCCAAAAACACCCTCCCAAAGCTTCTGTGCGAGCCAAAACTCAGCTGACCAGCACACAAATGCACACTGGAGCTGAGCTAGGGCAACGGCTCGCATGCCAGCAGATATGACTTTGCGTGCTACCTGTGGTACCCATGCCATAGGTTCGCCATCATTGCTATATACTACACTACATTACACTACACTACACTAACAAGGCCTCACTGTATGAATGGTATATATGTATGGGATTATGACTGCTTTATATTAATTGGGTTTCTTTTAATACGGGGTTTTACATAGTTTAGATTATATTCGACTTCTTTTATTGGTCTGTATCTATTGTATTTCTATTTATATTATTATTGTAAGCTGCCATGAGTTCTTTGGGATTGGGCGGCATAGAAGTCGAATGAATGAATGAATGAATGAATGAATGAATGAATGAATGAATGAATGAATGAATATCAATCAATCAGAAAAATGTGACAGAACGGACAAAATATTGTTACTAAGCCTCAGATTTAAATACAGAGCTGACGTTTCCATAATTTTCTAAATTATTTTGAAACTTTATTTAAGAGTACCCTACTTTATAATCTGAGCTTTTTCTCTCTAGTTATGTCCTAAAATTTACATACACAAGGTACTTTCACGTAAAATTTATATTATAAAATTACCCCATCTGTAGAATGATACACTATTTCTTCTTTGGGAGAAGAAATGGTGAGAGTGAAAGCAGGTTCACTAAACACAAATAGATGACTCTTTGTAATTCCTCTCCAAAGAAGGAGAGGACTTAAGATCATCTACAGATGCTCCACCAGATAGTTGTTCCTCATGAGAAGACTGTAAGACAAAGATATCCAGATCTAGAGTTCTGGGAGATAAGGGAAATCCATTTTCTCATATTCAAAGGACACTGGGTTTGCATACTTTCTTTTTTAATCACTTTCAAAAATTGCCTATTACCTGCTTTTCAGCTATTAGGCACTTTTGAATCAACAAGTTTTATAGCACCAGGTGAGTTTCCTTCAATTCTTAGTGAAATAAAGTTAAAAACAAGTTTAAGAACTTCTAGAAAATATTTGAAATGCAGCTAAAGTTCTTATTAGAACTTTGATTTTGGCAAATTACAAACACATGGATTTGAAATAAGATTTCGGAGTTAATTATAAGGAAAATGCTCTCAGTTTGAATTTGTTTTTTAAAAAATGATATGATGGAACTTTGAAGGTTAGACAGGAGAGGGCACCAGAAGAAACTAAAGATTATAATTAAAGGAGAAAATAATTTAAATTTGACTTGCAAATACAGTGTCTTAACACTGGATATATTGAAGGATATTTCTGAACAATGATTCTAGAAGTTAATTTTAAAAGTGTCTATCTCTATAGATAGACTGTGTTTAAATATGTGATGCAAAAGGAACAAGTTTTACTGGACAAGGTTGAGACTGATCTGAAAGTAGATTTAACTAATGGCAGGCCATAAGAACGATATGGAAAATATGCCATACTGGATATACAACTGAAAACAGAAGATGTCATAATAGTTTAAAAGGATGTAAAAATGCAAATCAAAAGAGTATCCTGGATAACTTTCCAAGTTGAGATTTATGAAACTGACTTGTTAAAGTTTTGAAAAATCTTGTGAAATGACCTTGTAAAGACAGAATGAAAAGAAAAATCAAGTTCTAAGACATAATTTGAATGGATTGAAAATCAATGTTGTTAAAAGAAAAAGGAAGGAATATAACGTTAGTTTATTTGATCAAGATTAAAATAGATATATTGTTGTCTCTGGTAATTAATATACTTTTGCTGATCAGGATTGAATGACGAGGCTTTAAGGATCTGTTTATGGAGAAGAAATAGATGGGAAGATATATTTTGTTGTAATTTAAAACAAGTGACATTAAAATTGTTTATATTTGTTATGCTGAGAGGAAAAATCATTTCTTCACATTATTTCTTTTTCTTTACTATGATCTTATTTTTTATTTCCTTTCTACTCTATTTTTTCTTTTCTGTACTTATTTTTTCTTTTATTCTTGTATGTTTTGTTTGCATTGGTTTTTTTCTCTTTTTAACTGTAATTTTTAGTAAAAATCATATCTAAAAAGAATATTTTCTGATATTCAGAAATAACATATCTTCTGCTGTAACATTCATTTCCATTTTTCCTTAATGCAAAAAAAAACAACCCAAGAAAAGATGAAATTTAGTTTGTTTGGGTTATTAGAGTTGAGAGCTATCAGTCTGAAATTATCTTTATTCCAATATATTATTTATATCAGAACGTTGCCAGAGTTAACCTATGGCATATAATAATCATTCAATAGCATAGGAGACCTATGAAATCATTAGTGATATTTAGGCATGTCTCTCCTCAAGTTGGGTCTGAATACTAGCTACAAGTACTTTTGATGGAAAGCAAACATTTTGATAATGAATGAGTTTTGTCATTATCACAATTCATTTTGGAGACATATTTTAGATTATTCATTCCCTTGTGGGTAAACAGGAAACTTGATGCCATTGAAAATGTTCTCCCATGAAGATTTTTACACATGATTTAACAGGTATCTATAACCACGCTGATAAACATTTCCTGAAAAATATGATTAACGAATTCCAATATCCTCCACTGAAATATTTTTACATGCACTTCCAGGGGGAATAACACTTATTAGAAATGCTCCTGTGTTTTAGATGATCTTAAGCACAGAATTTGCTTCAACATGTTTTATGGCTTAAAAACATGTCTATACTGTATGTGATTCTTTCAGGGATGTGTTTCTACCACAATACCTTAACCAAGGATCATTCTACTGTCTTTCTATTTACGCAGAGTTTTCTCTGAATAATAATAGTCTGGGATCTGTAAATGCTTGTTTGAATTGTGGCAAGTAGTCATTTTCCATTTTAATGCAAATAAATACAAACAACTATGAATAGAGTATTACATCTTAGCTGTTTTTAAAATTGAGCATTTCTACTCATACGTAAGCTCCCAAACATTTTATCATCTTCATCTTATAAAGTTAAAAATAAATTACGGAAGGCGTATCATTGGGGTACATAGCCACCCCAAAATGAGCTCAATTATTGTGTTTCTTACTTTCAAAATACAATAATGAAAAGGAATGTCATTTAATAGTGCAAGAAAAAAAGACAAAAAATGTGAGTTTTGGGAACGAATTTATTTCTGGATTCTGGATCACTCTTTTTGCCACTGAGATTAAGCAGATTTGATTCCCAGGCACACCTGCATAGGCATGCAGCCTCAATCTATGTTACTGACAAGTCTGTCTGCAAAGAGATCAGAATTCCTCACTAAAATAGCAAAAAGAAGTCAGATACTGCGATTCTTGAATTATTTCTTTTCAAGGTACAGTATTCTGAATCTAAAGCTTCCCCTTTCTTAAAAAAAGAAAGAGGGGGGCTGCTTCTGCAGGACAGCTCACTCATTTTTTTACCAAAACAAAAGAAAATCAGAATAAGTCAAAACTCTATGGGAGAATGGATTTCATAAATTAGGGAAGTTGCGATTTATTTGTATGTGTGTGTGTGTATATACACGTGTGTTTCTGTTGAACTGATAAGGATATGGCTAGCTGATGAGAGCAAAATAGCTTTACTAGTATCCCTTCCTTTTCATTATCATTATTAAAAATATGTTGCACGCACACATATACATATATATATGTATATATATATGACTTATGAAAGCTAATAAGCTTGAAATAGATCTATACCAGTCTCCCTTTATTTCTTTATCAATTCTTTGCACGTTTGGAATACATACATACATGTATACATACATATGTATGTGTGCATGTATGTATATATGTGTGTGTGTTTTTACTAGTCTCCCTTAATTTTAAAAATTCAGCAAAAACATGTGATACATATACTGTACATACATACATACATACATACATACATACATACATACATACATATATATCTCACATGTTTTTCCAGAATCCAGAAATAAATTCGTTCCCAGATACACACACACACATACACCCACACACATATATGCATACATACACATACATACATGCATACAATCTGTCAAACCCTTTGTCTGTTGTGTTGAGCAGCCTGTATCCAAGATCCATGGGAACTCTTTGGCTAAACAGGAAGCAGCTAGAATTGGGGCTTGACCAGGTTGTCAATCTTTGCATTCATGTGTGGGTGGGTTATGATCGGGGGTCATTCCTGATAGCCAGGGACCACATTACAGCAGCAACCATTCGAAGGGCAACCTGCCCGTCACCTTTTTTGCAGTCCCAACTTTCCAAACTGGAGCCAGAGAACCGGGGGAGGGAGGGAAGCAATCGTCGCGGGCCAAACGCGACACGAAACGCTTCCTACCTAGGGGTGGACCGGCCCTACAAGTCCCTTTGTCTGCTTGTGGGTCCTTCCTCCAGCCCTCGGCCACCCTCGGCCGAAGCAACAAAGTGGGGAGGGGGGGAAGAAGCCTACCGGGAGGAGCCCTGCCTGCCCACCCAGCCAGCCACCCCGGGAGCCCCTTCCTTTGTTTGTGTATCTTTCCTCGCTTTTGCCCGCCTGCCTCACCGAAGAGCCCGGGAAAGAAGCGGAGAGCTCTGCCGAGGCCTGCTTGGGGTTGCCCAGGGCCGGCAGACACACTTTATACCTCCTACAACTGCAGGCCCCAGACAAGCGGGGTGCCAAACAGGCAGATCCCAGAGTCCGGGCCCGACGCGGGTGACCCCGCCCGACATCCAAGGGCCACCCAGCCGCCCCCGATCCCAGCCAAACCGCCGGGCCCGCTCGGCTCGAGGTGGAGATAGGGAAGGTTGTCCTTACCGGCGGCCCAAATCGGCGGAGTGAAGGGCGGTGGCGACGGCACGACCGGCGACAGGAGGAAGAGGAGGCGACGAAAGGGCTCAGAGCCCCCAGGCCGCCGGCAGGGCTGCAGCCCCGGGCACCATGATGGCGGCGGCAACTGCAGAAGCGGCGGCTTCTTCCTGCAAGCTGCGGCGGCTGGCGGGCACCAGGCCGGTCGGGAAAGCGCAGCCGCCGCAGCAGCAGCAGCCTCCTCCTGGCGGTGACAGCGACGGGCCGAGCCAGAGAGAGCAGCGCCGCCGCCGCTGCCGCGGTGCAGTTTGGGAAAGAGCCGCAGCATCCGAACCCGCCGCCAGACTCGACCGGCGCCCGCGCGCCTTTCCTGGGAGGGGAAGATGCCGCTGAGGGGGCGAGAAGGAGCGGAGGGTGGTGGTGGGGGCGCCTGCCCGGGGACCGTCGCTATAACCTCAGGGGGGTCTCATTCCTGCGCGGGCTGAGCCTGTTTCCCCCCTTCCCCTTCTCGGCCCCGGCTTCGGTGGCCGGACCACGGCTGAAAATCCCGGCCGGAAAGGAAAAAAAATGAAAGGAGCAGGTGGGTCCCTGTAGGATGCCTTGCGGGAAGGTGAAAGGAAGCCGCCCTTCATATTCTGAGGGAGCAGCGGGTCCTCCACGTACAACCTGGTCGCCCCCAAGACCTTCCAGAGAGTCCGCGAATAAATCCAATAAACACACATTGTAAAATGTCTCTCAGCTATATCTATCTATTTATTTATTTATCCATCCACCCCTCTATCCCTATATACTGCACAAGTCAAAAAGAGGGCAGTGAAAATATTTACTGACCCCTCACATCCTGGACATAAACTGTTTCAACTCCTACCCTCAAAATGTCGTCACACATCCTGGACATAAACTGTTTCAACTCCTACCCTCAAAATGTCACAGAGCACTGCACTAGACACAAGAACATTTTCCCCCGAACGCCATCACTCTGCTAAACAAATAATTCCCTCAGCACTGTCAAACTATTTACTAAGTCTGCACTACTATTACCACTAGTTTTTTGCCATCATTCCTATCACCCATTTCCTCCCACTTATGACTGCATGACTGTAACTTGTTGCTTGTATCCTTAAGATTTTTATTATTAATTATTTCTTCATTGCTTCTTTGACCCCTATGACAATCATTAAATGTTATACCTTATGATTCTTGATAAATGTATATTTTATTTTATGTACACTGAGAGCATATGCACCAAAGACAAATTCCTTGTATGTCCAATCACACTTGGCCAATCAAGAATTCTATCCTATCCATCCCTCCCTCCCTCCACTCATCCATCCATCATCTATCTATCTCTATCTATCTATCTATCTATCTATCTATCTATCTATCTGATTTATATGCCGCTCAAGGACTCTGGGCCGCTTAATTTTTAATCCTTAATAGCGATAGATACCACCTACATAAATCAAAAGCTTTTGGGCGTCCATTGTTTTTAAGAAAATAAAAGGACCCCAAGACTCCAAAAAGCTGGAGAACGGCCCCAAGTAGAGAAATATCCACAGCTGTGTGTTAGACACAACAGTCTCACTTAGCAAAGCCAACATTTACACGCATTTAATACATGTAGGCTACTTGGGAAACAAAACAAACAAAAATTCAGTTGTGTGAACCATAATTGCGATCATTATGAATATAGGACATGCACTCCAACCTAGGGATGATTCAGAAAAAAAACCACATTTATAATTAATTATCCTGCCTGACAGAATTTGAGGGAGTCTCCCAACCTGTGACCCTCTTTTATTTTCCCATAGCTTCACTGATCTTTTTTGGTGGAAAACACACACTTCTGCATACTGATCCATTAAGAAAGGAGAAAATCAACTCTACTATATACTATCTGGGAGCACCTGTCACATGCATTTTGATATGTAAGGGAATAATCACCCTTTCTTTATGAATGGGAGAAGCAGAGTATACATTAGTCATTTGTGTCCCAACATTCTAAAAAAGTTCCAATAGTTTATAAAACAGGGAAACAGCAAATTTATTTCCTGAAGTAAAGAGGTGCAGAAGTGTATGAATGTTTTACAAAAGGAAAGCATTGTTAAAGATGACTTGAAAGCAGTAAGAGGGGGCTGGGATTTGGGCAAGAGGAAAAATCCACCACAGCTGCAGAGTTTTCTCTGAAAATGCTCTGTTCTTAATAGCATCATTTTTTTTTCTTGGTGCCCTGGCCAGACAGCAAGGCCTCAAATAGTAGTCTTATTCTTAGGGAAGTGAGCAGTCTTTCAGAAACTAAGTGCAGTCCATTAAAGGCTTAAACTGGCACTTTAATTTGCTGGCAATTAATTGGATATCAGTATTGCATGCACTCCTTTTGCTCTGACATTATTGATCTTTTAGTGGCTACATTTTTAACCACTTGCGATTTCAAAATCATTTTTACAGACATATGTTTAAAAATCAGAAAGGCAGGTATGTATTCTTTATTAACAGACATACAGGCATGTATGAGCCTTCAGCCAGATTGCCTTCACTCTATTCCTCATGAATTATTCCTTTCTGGCCCTTTATTCTTATTCTCTGGCCTTGCTTTTTTGTCAACAAATCTCCTTAAAAAGTACATGTCCAGAAATGGATACAATTTTATTTGTTTGAATAAAAATACCCAAAACAGGGATAGTATGCCCCTAGCCACTTTATATTGCCACTGTGGCAACTTCAAATCTGTCTGCATTTAATGATCTATCATCTCACCAATGAACAGATGACATCATAAATTGCTAGCATGGAAATCCTCAAGGAGAGTTAAAAACCACAGAAATTACTTTAACATTTGTCAATATGTGTTCAAATTTATTTCATTTATTCATTAATGACATTTATACATTCGCTCAACTCCAATTGTGTAATTCCGGGTATAGGTCAAGAAAGACCCCATTCACATCAAATGCAATGTACAATGACTATGTATCGTAACTGGAAGAAAAGGCAGACTTGAACTTTTTATGTGAATTAATCTAAAATTATTACAGTTCTTATTGCTTGCTCACTTTACTTGCCTTACTTCCTCTATGGGTATCTTACCACCACACCTTATTTTCCCTTCCCCCATATACAAGTTGACAAGTTTAGTCAAATTTTAATTATGATAATTCACCAAATGTAGTGAAATATTACCATTAAAAAGAAGCATAAATGATCTAATGTACGAAGAATGAAAACAAAAATCTAAAATAAATTATAAAAAGCTAGAAGATATATAAATTATGTTAAAAATTAAAAGTATGCATAAAAAGTGAGAATCTGCAAGGAATTGTGGGAGCATTAGATGGGTGAAAGGGGCATTAGAAGTTAGTATGTGGAAGACTATATCAAGTTATAAAGTATTCTAATATGCCAAATTAGCACCTATTATCTTTAATTTATAAATTTGAGGTCATCATCCAATGAATTTGAGCACTGCTGCATAGAACATGGTAATATTATATGTTGGATTGGTATCTGAAAGCAACAGGCTTATGAAAAATTCTCCTATACACCCTGAGTATTTATGTATAATGATAAGACGAAACAGGAGTACAGATATCTCTTTAATACAGGCACTGGATAAACAAGTCCTGTTTGTTCTATGGTATATATCCAGAATCATAGAATAGAATATCAGAGTTGAAAAGGACCTTGGAGGTCATCTAGGCAGAAAACTCTATACCATTTTAGATAAATGGTTGTCCAATCTCTTCTTAAAAACCTCTGGAGCATTGTATTTACATATCATATATTATGTTGGAGCATTGTGTTTACATATCATATATTATACTATTTTATACACTATTCCAAGAAAGATCTCTTGCCTTAACCTGGAAGATTATTTAATTTTATATTTAAAGAAGTATTCAATATGGGGAAACCACAAAAGAAAAACCACAGCTTAAAACGCCAATGTAACAAAAATAGATTAACAATTAAAAGATTGGTCAGAGCAATTCATCTTTAGTCCCAAGGGTGCTTTTTCAAGAGGCAACTGGACTTTCTGTTTTTCTTTGAAGACGAAGATGCAAAGCGAAGTCTTAAAAAAAAAACCAGAAAGTCCAGTTGCCTCTTGAAAAAGCACCTTTGGGACAACCATGACCTGGATGACGGAGAATCTCCATAGACAATTTATCTTTAGGTTTTCTCAAAAATGTCATGAGAAATAAGCATTTGACAATCAGTAAAGGCTTTCAGTACAGACACCATATCTTTTTTTGTCTCTTACAAAGCAAATCTTAGTTTTGCACTATTTGCAACTTCTGGATATTTTTCAAAGGTTGCCCTAAATAGATCATACTAAAATAGATGAGAACTACTACCAGATCCATCTGATTTGAGAAGGATTGCAACTTGCCCCACAGTGAAACTACTATAGCCAAAGTAAATTCAGGGACAGCTGAAACTCAAGCAATACCGTATTTTTCTGAGAATAAGACGCAGCCCCCTCCCCCAAAAAAGTGGATGGAAATGTCTGTGTGTCTTATACTCTGAATATTGCCGGGGAGGTATTGGTGCAATGCCAACCAGCTGTTCTAGAATGGGCTGCAGCGATGAATGGGCCATGGTAAATGGGCCACAGCGGTGACAGCAAATGGGCCACGGCAAATAGGCCAGATGAATACTGTTTGGATGCTGGGAGGCAGGGGCAGGTTTTTTCCCCCTTGTTTTTCTCCCCAAAAGCTAGATATGTCTTATAGTCCAGAGTATTTTATAGTTCGAAAAATACAGTACTCCCAGATTATTTAGTTGCAGTTTCACCCCACCTATTTGTTTTCTGGTCAGTGTATAAAATTCTTCACTAGGCAGCCTGGTTTGCCCAAGTTTAAAAAAAAACTATTTGCATTTTGTTTGTTTATTTATTTTATTTAATTGGATTTATATGCCGCCCCTCTCCGAGGACTCGGGGCGGCTCACAGCATGTACAGAAAAACAGGAAACAATAATAACAATCTAATTATACCATAAAAAACAATTAAAATTCTAATTAAAAACTATCAATATCATTCATTCAGCAGTAAAAACTAAGCATTCATCAGTCAGTGGGGAAGGTCTAAGGAACCCCAGGCCTGGCGGCAAAGATGAGTTTTTAAACTTTTTCAGAAGGCAAGGAGGGTGGGGGCAGTACGAATCTCTGTTGTGCCTTAAATTATCAAAAGCCTTGGTATAATCTTAGATATGTTTGTAGAGTTCCTCTATAGTTCCTAAGATTCATCAAATATTAACAATCTTATAATCTTGGATTCTACCAGGCACAGGTAGACAGGAGTTAAACACACATACTCCTCGACTTACAACCACAATTGAGCCCAAAATTTCTGTTGTTTATGAGTTTTGCTCACATTTTATGACCATTCTTGCCACAGTTCCAACTGGTGGGAACCAAGCTTTCTGAGACAACCCAAGAAAGGGATCTTGGGATTTTGGTGGACAGCTCAATGAAGATGTCAACCCAGTGCGCAGCAGCAGTAAAAAAAAGCAAATTCCATGCTTGGCATGATTAGGAAAGGAATCTAAAATAAGTCAGTAAGTGTTGTATTGCCTCTGTACAAATCAATGGTGAGACAACATTTGGAGTACTGTGTACAGTTCTGGTCACCTCACCTCAAGAAGGATATAATGGAACTGGAAAAAGTGCAAAAAAGAGCAACAAGTACGATCAAGGAAATGGAGCACCTCCCTTATGAAACCAGGTTGCAACGCCTTGGTCTCTTCAGCCTTGAAAGTCGGCATTTAAGGAGTGACTTGATCAAAATGTATAAAATCATGCATGGGATAGAAAAGGTGGATAGAGAAAAATTATTTTCTGTATCACACAATACTAGGATGAGGGGGCACTCCCTAAAGCTCATAGGTAAGAAAGTGAGGACAAATAAAGGGAAATATTTCTTCATCCAGATGGTCGTTGGTTTATGGAATTTACTTCCAGAAGAGGTCATGACAGCTGTCAGCCTTGATAGCTTCAAGGCAGGATTAGACAGATTCATGGATGCCAAGTGTATCAGTGGTTATTGAAACAGATATCCATGTGCCGCCTCTATGTTGGTTGAGGCAGGCAGGATTCCCTTGGGTACCATTTGTTGGGGGTCAGGGGAAAGGGAGGGTCTTGCCTTCTCTTTCTACTCAAGATCCCCATGTACAATTGGTGGGCTACTGTGTGACACAGAATGCTGGACTCGATGGGCTTTGGTCTGATTCAGCATGGCTCTTCTTATGTTCTTAGTTCCTAATCACTGCAGTCAATAAGTTAGTAATCGGATTGTTAACTGGTTTTCCCATTGACTTTGCTTATTAAAAGGTTGCAAAAGGTGGATCGCATGACCTTGGGACACAGCAGTAGTCATAAGTATAAATCTGTTGTCAAGCATATAATCATAGGGATGCTACAAAGGTTGTAACTGTGAAAAATGGTCATGCCACTTTCCTCAATGCCATTGTAACTTTGAATGGTCACTAAATGAACTGTTGTAAGTTGAGAACCACTTGTATTTGACTATTTAAAAAGCAATTTAAAAAAATCTAGGGAATTGAAATTGTTGCAATATGAAGGTCTGGCTTCCAGCATATGCAATACACTAATCACAGCTAGGCTCATCCAACACATAAATCAACATACTGGTAAATCACATTGAGCTCTAATGACGTGTGAATCTGTGGGCTTTGTGCAGATCCAGAGCGTCTTAGGAAAGAAAGGGTGATAAATACCTATTGAGTACAGAAGAAGAAGAAATTTCTGTAGGTATTATTTGAGGTGACCTTCCTACAGGGGGAAGCGATAAGAATGTGTTTGAAATGGCTTACTAAAATGGGAACGGTTTTCTCTAAAAATAATGGCCTTCATCTTTAGCCTCACCAGTTTAGCTTTCTGCAAAAGCGTGCATTGTTCAGAATGCTTATGCAAGCAAAAAGACAAACATATCTTCAATAATAATAATAATAAAGGATTGCTTTCCAGATGTGCCTGTGTACTCTGTAAAGATTTTTTCACTTCACTCATCAGTCTGAATAAAGAGGGGGAAAATAAACAGAAAAAAAGTATTCAGAGGTGATGCCATGTAAATATGAGACCATTGCAAAAAGGGAACAAAGACAGCCATTTCATAAAGTACACTTCCCTTATGTCCTTGAGCAGCAGAATAGTTCAGTGTCATTGTTTTAGAAGATTCATATTGCTTGAGAGAATAAGGGAAACAAAGTGGTAAAGAATATGTGATTAATTTGTTGAAATATAAAAGACAGCTCTTTTCTTTTGTGTTGTTCATTTTCAGCTTGTTTCCCTTGCGACATGTCTTAAAGTCAAGCTGGCCATGAAAAAAATTATCCCCTACATATACTTTCTTTTAAAATAGAGTTTGGTCAGTGTATTTAAGCAGGGAATTTGTTAGGTGGTTAGAGCATCACATCTTAACTTGCTTTTAACTTAAAATCAGAAATGCACATGGACTAGGACAGATGTGGTGAACCTTTTTTTCCTCAAGTGCTGAAAGAGCATGCGTGCGCACTGTCGTCCACACACAAGTGCCCACACCTATAATTCAATGGCTGAGGAGGGCGGAAACAGCTTCCCCCGCCCCCTGCAGGCTGGAAACTACCCGTTTCTCAAACTTCTGGTGGCCCCACTAGGCTTGTGTTTCATCCTTTCCAGGCTCCAAAGGCTTTCCTGGAGCCAGAGGAGGGTAAAAACGCCCTCCCCATCCCTATCAAAGGCTCTCTGGAAGCCAAAAACGCCCTCCCTGATCCCCTGTGCAAGCTAAAAATCAGCTGGCCACCACACACATGAACGTTGGGGCCGAGCTAGGGCAACGGCTTGCTTGCCAGCAGATATGACTCCGTGTGCCATGTGTGGCACGCCATAGATTCGCCATCACTGGACTAGGAGATGACCAGGAAGCAATTGAACAGAATGATGTCTGGTTTAGCTTTTGGCCTAAGAGAGACTTCTCTGTTTCCCAAGCCTATATCATCTTGACTTTTCCTCAAATTTGTTTGGAAGCCTATAGTTAAGTTAGATTGCAGGGAAATTATGGTTAAACCACTGGTGCAAAAGTTAGCAGGCCCATAATCTTTATGTCTCGATTCTTCCACCAATTTCTCTCCCAAGGTTCAGCGGCACACTACTGCTGCCATCTTCTCTTCCAAGATTTTGTAGAATAAAATTGGTTTGCTTAATGAGCAGCAATAGCTAATTGATATTGCCAGAGCTAAGGATACAATTCATGCTTACGTGCCCAGGGGATTAAAATTCTCACCTTTTCCACTTGATATAACCAACAGATTACTCATTACTGGTCTGCATCAGCACTTTCTTCTGACCATTTTTTCTCCTGTATTTCCAGCAGCATCGCGAGTATGTGCAAGTAGTCCTCAATTTACAAACCACATTTCAGCCTAAAATTTCTGTTGCTAAGTGAGACATCTGTTAAGTGAACTTTGCTCCTTTCTTGCCAAAGTTGCTAAGTGAATCACTGCAGTTGTTAGTGACAAGGTTGTTAAGTGAATCTGGCTTCGCCATTGACTTTGTCAGGTCACAAAAGGTGATCACATGTCCCTGGGACCCTGTCATAAATGTGAATCTGTTGTTGTGAATCAATCAGATTTTGATTGCATGACTATGGGGTTGTGGCAAAGGTCGTAAGTGTGAAAAACAATCATAAGTCACTTTTTTCCGTGCCGTTGTAACTTTGAATGGTCATTAAATAAACTGTTGTAAGGACTACCTGTACAAAGCATTCCCTGTTGAGGAAGAAATAGATGGCAAAGGCCTCTGTGAGAAACAAAAGTCCCATGAAATATATTTCAGCCTTCTAGCATAAGATCAATTTATCAATGTTTCGGGGCAGTAAATGCTTGAGATATATACGGAAATGTATGACAAAACAAACATCAGCCTTCAAGATGCCACTAGAAGCTCTTGTAATTGTTATTGTTGCAATGGGTTTACATGCTACCACCCTCTGAAACAGGCTGCATAGAAACATAGAAGACTGACGACAGAAAAAGACCTCATGGTCCATCTAGTCTGCCCTTATACTATTTCCTGTATTTTATCTTAGGATGGATATATGTTTATCCCAGGCATGTTTAAATTCAGCTACTGTAGATTTACCAACCACGTCTGCTGGAAGTTTGTTCCAAGGATCTACTACTCTTTCAGTAAAATAATATTTTCTCATGTTGCTTTTGATCTTTCCCCCAACTAACTTCAGATTGTGTCCCCTTGTTCTTGTGTTCACTTTCCTATTAAAAACACTTCCCTCCTGGACCTTATTTAACCCTTTAACATATTTAAATGTTTCGATCATGTTCCCCCCCCCCCCTTTCCTTCTGTCCTCCAGACTATACAGATTGAGTTCATCAAGTATTTCCTGATACGTTTTATGCTTAAGACCTTCCACCATTCTTGTAGCCCGTCTTTGGACCCGTTCAATTTTGTCAATATCTTTGAACGGGTCCAAAGACGGGCTACAAGGATACACATTGACAACCCTTGTTAATTGTATTGTTTGTAATACAATTGCAGAACATAACTCATGTAACTAGGGGAGATGTTCTCATCTTGAATTTGCATGTTAGATGCCAAACTTATGAATGTATGGTCTAGAGCCGTGATGGCGAACCTACGGCACGCGTGCCACAGGTGGCACACAGAGCCCTGGCAGAGGGCACAAGACGTTACCAAGATTGTCACCTCCAGGCCTGTGCACATGCGCAGGGAGGGATTATGCGCATGTACAGGAGCAGCATTGATAGGTGGTTAGAGCATCACATTTTGATTTGCTTTTAAGCTAAGATCAGAAATGCACATAGACTAGGACACTGATGGAGAACCAATGGCATGGGTACCACAGGTGACACATGGAGCCATATCTGCTGGCAAGTGAGCTGTTGCCCTAGCTCAGCTCCAACGTACATGTATGTGCCGGCCAGTTGGTTTTTGGCTCACACAGAGGCTCTGGGAGGGCGTTTTTGGCATCCAGAGAGCCTCTGGGGCGATGGGGGAGGCGTTTTTACCCACCCTGGGCTCCATGGAAGCCTTTGGAGCCTCGGGAGGGTGAAACACGGACATACTGGGCCCACCAGGAATTGGAAAACAGGCAGTTTCTGGCCTCCAGAGGGTGTCTGAGGGGGCAGGGGAAGCTGTTTTTGCCCTCCCCAGACATTGAATTATGGGTGTGGGCACTTGCGCATGCACAATAGTGCACTCGCATGCTCTTTCGGCACCCAAGGAAAAAAAGATTAGCCATCACTGGACTAGGACAATGATGGGGGGGGGGGGTTTGCACAAGTGGGGGGGAAGGGGTGTGGGAACGTGCACCCCCACACACTTTGGGCCAAAAAAGGTTTGCCATCACTGGTCTAGAGGAAATGTCATATTTATTGGGACTTACTCCTTTTTCACTTTGTTGTAATAATTTTTACTAGGGTTTACAAATACAGAGATAAAAGACTAGTGCATAGTAAGAAAGATATAAAAAGTAAAGTATTATTAAAGTATTATTTTACTGAAAGAGTAGTAGATCCTTGGAACAAACTTCCAGCAGACGTGGTTGGTAAATCCACAGTAACCGAATTTAAACATGCCTGGGATAAACATATATCCATTGTAAGATAAAATACAGGAAATAGTAAAAGGGCAGACTAGATGGACCATGGGGTCTTTTTCTGCCGTCAGTCTTCTATGTTTCTATGTTTCTATGTAAAGAGAAAAAAGAAGTTGGATTTAGGCAATAAATGATGTCTGCTCTACAGACTAGACTGGACCAGGCGTACCAGCAGTGGAGCGCCTGCATAATTGGGCAAAGTAACAGCCTCTTCAAAGAGCGATTTTCATTTATCTTCTGCTTAAAATAGACAAAGACGAAGGAGAAAAAGAGCATTTCCTGCCTATTTATATCTAAACAGAAGGTCCAGCTAATGTCTTTGTGCAATGAACTCTGAATGGATGCCAAAAAGGAAGAGATGGTAATATCCAGATTACCTAGGCTGGTGGCATTAATTTGACTTTGAATTCTCATATATAAATAGAGAAGGAAAATGATTTAACAGGAATCACAATTTCATCTGCTCTTTTGTGTCGGTGTCCATATTGTATCTATTCTTTCCAAAGTCCTCTCATCCTTACGCATATTGTTCACATTCCCAAATCCCAATTTTTTAAAAAAAAGTGATAAGCATTGACCATGCTATATACCTGTAATGGCGAACGCATGGCACATGTACCACAGGTAGCGTGCAATGTCATAGCTGAGGGCATGCGAGGCATTGCCCTATTTCAGCACCAGTGCACATGCTCACACTGACCAGGTGATTTTTGGCATTCCGGAGGGTGACGGGAGGCTGTTTTCACCCTCCCCAGGCTTCAGGTAAGCCTCCGGAGCCTGTAGATGATGAAAAATGGCCCAACGGGCCTATAGGAAGTAGGGACCATTTTTCGCCATCTACAGGCCTTCGGAGGCTTTCCTGAAGCCTGGGGAGGGTGAAAAACAGCCCAATGGGCCTACTGGATACCCAGAGGCTTCAGTGAGGCCTGCATGCATGAGGGCAGCGTGTGGGGGTTGTATTCACAGGGGGAGAGCATTGCATCACGGGTGTGGGCATATTGGCATCCAAGCAAAAAAAGGTTCGCCTTCACTGTATATCAAAATCTCTACTTACTATACATCAAAAATTCTGCTTTTACAATCTATAATTTCCATTAAAACATGAACCAGAAAATAGCTATTGTGGCTTCTGGGTCAGCTCTCAGATTATTACATGTTCTTTGTTGAAAAGCTCTAAGTGGCCTTCTATTCAAGCACAGCAATATTTTTAAAAAAATCCAGACAACAGCATTTTATCTAAGTGCTGGCACAAGGATAAGGGGATTGTGCATCGCAACATTTTTGAATTCAAGCTTTGACGTGAATTAAAAAGCACATTTATAACTCCCTGGAATTTCACATAGGAAAGGAGCCATTCCGAAAAATAACCAATCCAAAATCCTAGGCATTTAGAGCTACCGTAGCTTACACCTGGTACTAAGAGTCACTTTTTCCCTTGACAATTGTTGGGTTCTTTGGAAATAAAACCAATCAAAGCTACTCTTACAAGCCAGATTCTGAATCCATATACCGAGAGAAAACATGACGGTTGGGGTGGAGGACTATGTTTGTAGAAAATAAAAAGCATTGGTGAAATGTGGATAAAGCTGCTTTTAGCAAAATTTGGGGTGGATTTCTGTATTTATATAAAAATCAAAAACAGCCATGCAATTACTACCTACTTTCCTCTTTGGAGCATATTGGTTACATACCATATGTTCCTCTTTGAGGACTTTGGCCTTTTGAATAAAAACAGCCTTGAAAATTTATTAGGCCTACAGACTACAGAGTAGATTTTTGAATACTAATTGATTTCCTTATTACTTAGCTTCAGAAATACTGTATATAGTCCTATTGCATAGTCAATCACAGAAAGTTACATTGGATGAAATCTGATCTGCAACATCACAAAATTTTCTTGATTCTGGTAATGCTAGCCTTTTCTTATACATTGACCTTTATTTTTTAATTAAAAAAAGCCTTCACTGCAAAGCTAAATTCAGTATATTCACTAGAGGGTGCTGTGTAAACATTTTTTGGCTAAGCAAATGTATCAGGTACAAATAATGATATTATTCTGGAAGTACAGCAATTCCCAATGATCAAACTTTGCTTCATTCAAGAATTCAAAATTATATTCTCTAACATATAAGGACAGTTAAATAATTATTTCAAGGCATATTTTATCTATTGTAACAGATATGGTGAGCTGTGCTCCATGGACAAGTATTTGGATTTATCTGTCTTTCCAATGATCGATCAATCGTTCAAGGAAAACAAAGATATGCTCGTACCCCATATAGACAACTAGATCTCAATAATTACTTCCATTATCCAGCAGATTTAAGTATTTTAAATTTCCATTAACAAAATGCTTCTATGCAATGTTCATAGAGCTGTTTATTCAATGTGTTAATATTTCAATATCTGAAATTCCAGGAAATATCAATTACTAATTTTATTACAATTATTATATTTATTAAATTTACATTCTAACTGACACCCAACCACCCTGGGCAGTTCACAAATTGTTAATAACATTCAAAATAATTAACAGTAACAGAAACTATATGTAAATCTAAAAGTTTGAGAATACTTTTCATTTTGATTAAAGTGGATTAACACAAAAGGCTATATTTTCCTCTCATTCTAGCTTTATCCTTTTATTCCAAATCTGCTCTGAACCCACCATCCCTTTTTGTAGGATACTTAGGGGACACAAAGTATTTGAGATTAGTCTTTCTACCAGTGACTGGATGCTATTCATTGCAATCCTGAACATCTACTTGTTTTTGTTTTTGTTTTGAAAAACCTAATTTAGACCCAGTTATTAAGAACAGATAGACATGCATTGTTCATTTTGCAAATTTCTGGTTTCCCCTCTTTCTGCTACTCACTTGTCTATCTTTTTTAGTAGTCAATGTATTTTGTTTTATCATTCTATTATTTTACTCCCCTATGTTTAAGTTTCCTTATTTCTTTTTTTAATTGCTGCTCCATGCAATTAAAGATTAGGATGCAAATAAATGTAATAAGAATTCAAACAGCCAAGCCCTTGCCACATAACACCCCAGACTTGGGAAGAAAGAGTAAGAACAGCTATTACATGTTTGTTGTGAAATGTTTGCACATTTTATTGACAAAATCTGGCAAAAATTGCCATAATTGTGACTTTGCATCCTAGGGTCCAAAAGCAGCGATTTTATAGTTCTCCAGCATTTATTTCTGTTTGTGGACTCAACAGGTAGGATGCTTTTCAATATACCCTGTTTCCTCCAAAATAAGACATCCCTGATAATAAGCCCAATTGGGTTTTTCAGTGCATGGCAATAAGGCCAAGCGCTTATTTCAGAGGTCAAAAATATGTAAAACAGGGTCTTATTTTCAGGGAAACATGGTATCTTTGGCTCGTAGTTTAGATGGATGCTCTTTCAGATGGTCTGAAGGATTAGGAAGTGGTCAGTGTCTCTGGTAAGTGCAAGTCAGATGGCTTTAACACGATGGTGGTGTTCTGGCTTTCCTTGCACCTAATTATTTTAGACAACTATCACCTTGATTCCTTTTTTTTTAGGAAAGGATGTTCAGAAGTTGATGTAGGCTTCAGATATAGAGTGCCAAAAAGGTTCCTTTTCAGTCAGGATTCAGGCTGGGACATGGATCTGAGACTTGGTGCAACCTGAAGTCACAGAAGTGTTCCAAATTGATTCTTGTTGATGGTTCATAGTTGATTATGGTGCCTTTTAGATGACGTGTAAGGTTTGGCTCTCCAGCAGTGGTGCTCCTTCCCGTGCAAGGAATAATGCTCAATTATAATGCTCTGGGTCAGAGATGCCATGGAAGTCTCGACCCAGTGCGTGGAGGCTGTGAAGGTCTGGATGAGACAAAACAAGCTGAGCTGCAAGATGCCATTGCTGCTCGTGCAAAGCATTCTCTGTTGGCTCCTGTTATTGTTTTGCCTGGTACGTCCTCCAAAAGAATAGGTCCACAACTTGGATCTCTTGGGGGACACAAAGTATATCAAGTAGGGGACACAGCTACTGGTTAATGAATGCCATGGCCTGGTTTGAACTGGTGTAACTACTGCAGCCCTACCCAGAGCAAGAACTAGTGATAGTAAGTCATCATGCCCTTATTCCTAGACCAATGCAGTATATTGTATATTAGATTACCTTTGAAGATTGTGAGAAACTGCATCTGGCGCAAGATAAAGCTAAGACAAAGTGGAGGCTGAGAGCCATTTCAACCATGTTATTCCCCTCCCACAGGTAATGCATTGCTTATGAGAAGGTTTCCAGGAAGTCATGGAGAAGAAGGCATTCTTTCTCTTGCCAAATAAGCTCATCTCTGAGAGTTTCACATACAAAACTAATAAATAAATCTAATAAATAAATAAATTTTCTATTGAGCAGACAGCATACAAGATACTACAGTGGCACATCCAGATATCACTTATTCATAAAATGCTCATAGTTCTGCAAGAGAATTTGCAAAGCCTACTTGCTATAATCATATCCTCAAACCACATAGGGTACTAGAAGGAGAGAAACCTCAGATAGTGGTAAACTCTTACAAGAACTTTCTGGTGTGCTTCAGTAAACAGATTTTAAACATTTTTAATCATTGCAAATGTCAATCAGAACCTTCTTCTTGAAATCCGTAGAAACACGAACCATCACTGAACAGAAACAAATGCTTGAAAATCTTCCAAAAGCAAAACACTAGATTTTTAAATCACCAAAAATGAGTAATTACAAATCAAAAATTTACTTTTCTTAAAAGCATACTAACAAAAAAGTCAAATTAAAGATAATCCAAAATCAATATGAAAACATAATAAAGGATAGTTTTATTAAATATATTTGGCACAAACCTTTTGATCCCTTCTCAAAACTCAATACAGTTAGCAAAAGACATACTAATACATTTATTTTATACAGCTTATGAAAGAAGGGTAAGAGAAGGAAGGCACTAGGAAGATCAAGTGCATGGAAAATATTGACTCCGAGTGCCTACTGATATTAAATTAAGGCACAACTACTCTAAAAGTCTACTATAAAAGTCTACATTTGTAGCTGCTTATTGTTTCTGGAATGTAAAAGTTCTATCAGTTTGGGGATTATATTCTACACTTCTCTGAAATGGAACAATGTGGTTGATTTACCTTAATATACTAGATTTTCTTTTGAAATAATTATGTAATTACAATTAATCATTGATTTTTTTAAAAAAAAGATCATAGGTTACATGATAGGTTGAAAAAGTTATCTGCAAATATTATTTCATAATGGCCTTAGCAAAGTAGATCTGATTTGAGGAAATAAACAGATTAAGTACTTTCTAGTATGTGTATTGTAAACTAGTTAAATCATGCTTGACAAAATGAGTACCATGATTTTTCAACGAAGATTCACAGTTAAGTCTGATTTCATTCCCTATTAATCTCTTAAATAACATTATGAAAAAAGCAGCAAGGAGCATTAGCGCTTTCCAACAGCTGGGAATAAGAAATATAAAGCTAGCAAAAAAGATCTTGCTTTTTGAACACATTGTAAAGGTGACAATGCATCCTATACACTTCCTTTTGAAAGAAATCTAGACAAATGTACATTATGCAAAATCAAGGCAGAGACACGTATAAGCAAATAAAGGCAGAGACATGTTCATATTGCAAATAAAGCCTATTTGATTTCATATTGGTGTTCTCAAGTATTCAAAAAGGGGACATTATTATATTAAAAATCAACTAAGGATCAAATGCTTTAAGTTCAGGGATATTGAATAAATGTTAAGGTCATATTAAATATGTTTATTGATAGATGATAATAGTTTAAGTCGTTTGTGAGCTGGCAAACAGAAAACATCTATAAGTAATTCCTATTGGTTTTAATTTCTGAGCTCAGAAACATCCCAGATATATAAGAAATGACTATCCAAAGCCTGTGTTACAAAGTTTAGGGAGTTTTTTGGGATGAAATACATATCTGAGATGTGCGACATATGATATTGTGGAATATTACCAATACTTGGGGGAGGGTTAGTTTTGTACCACTATATTTGTAAAACAAAGAAAAAATAATAATCTTCATCAGCATATGTTTACAGTGTAGGTTACAGTTTACTATACTGTAACATATAAAAAAGGGGGGCACTTGGAAATTATTTACAATAGTGTACAGATTCGTGGTATATTTTGAACAGTTGAAGAGGTTAATGTGATCAATGGAGCCAGCTTGGATCTTTCCTATAGCCTTATCTCAAAACAGAATTACAAAGTTCAGTTTGCTACTGCATGCAAAACAAGCCACAAGGTGGCCATCAAGAAACAGAGACCATTTCTTTGTGCCCTAGTTTCATAAACACACCAATAGTAAATGAGGCAACTTAGCATCCATGTTCATGCATTTGTGCTTCGGTTCTCCAGCAGTTAGCCAGGGACAGAGTTCCCTGTGTCACATCTTGCTGAAACATTCTTTTGCATTTGTCCAAACCTGAATTCCCTGGAATAACAAAACAGACAGAAAAAGAACAAAAATCTGCATTAACTGAGGACAAATAAGGACCTGGATTGTGGGGGCAATATACTGGCTCTGTTAAAAAGTGCTATTGCTTACATGTTGTAAGCCGCCCTGAGTCTAAGGGGAAGGGTGGCATAAAATAATTGAATGAAGGAATGAATGAATAAATGAACGAGCGAACTAACTAACTAACTAACTAACTAACTAACTAACTAACTAACTAACTAACTAACTAACTAACTAACTAACTTCCGGCATGTATTAATCCATGTATTAATTTCTATTAATTACTCGGCCATTACTCATCCCCAATCTTGGAGGTTAGTTTCATCCTATGTGAAGAGGAGTATCAGGTAAGACTAACGCCCCTTCTACATTCACAAGGAATAGTACAGATACTAGAAGCCTACTATAAAGAATACAACAAGGGGTCTCTTGAGGTGTTCATTAATTTAGGTGAAAACTTAATATTATAACATTTCATATTCTGGGTCCTTTTTTGAAATTCCTTCTCTGTCAGGCTTACCTTTTTGGCCATACTGATCTGCATCACAGCATAACTGATCAGTGCCTCCTTTAAATCATGATTCTTTTGCTCCTTGAAGCGTTCAATATCAGCCCAAGCACTTTTCATGAAATCTCTGAAATAAATTAAAGCAAACAAGAAACACCTTAGCACAGAACCAGTCCCAGGTAAGTGGGCGGATGACATGGGTTTATTCATACATTCAAACAAGAGAGTGATTCTCGGAATGCTTGCTATTTTCTTGTCTATTAATTGCAATTTCTTATGTATCCATTTCATGCAACATTACCATCCATTCAAGAGCTCCATTTCCTCATCTGTTTTATTTCCGTTTTAGAATCTCCTGTTTCACTTCAGCTTTGCAATCAACATAACACACTGACTTGAACATTTGAACATTTAAATACATTTAAAATGAAACAAAATCATAACACATGCTTTTCTTATTGCTGGAGTTGTTTCATTAGTTTGTAGGAGTATTCTTGGCAAACTGTTGTTTGAAATCTTAATCTCTCAAATAAATGTTTAATACAGATGGCTTGGAATGTATGCACTTAAAACTTTAAAAAAACCAAATGTACTAATAAAAAAGTCATAGAAATATATGCAATAATATTACTGAACTAATATAACTTTAGATTTAATCAATTATCATATACCACATTTTTCGGACTATAAGACGCACCGGTATAGAAGACACACCAAGATTTCAAAGAGGTAACTAAGAAAAAAATATTTTGCCTGCCCCCAAGAGCACTCTGCAGACCTCCCCAAACCTCCCTTTTTTTGCTCAGGGCAGGGCTTTGGGGAGCAAAAATGACTGTAATTGGTGTATAAGACAAACCAACATTTCTACCCTCTTTTGGGGGAGAGTGCATCTTATACTCTGAAAAATACAGTAAGTAGGAAGGGACAACATTAAGAAAAGTAAATATGACAGAACAAAATGTTGCATTTAACCAACATATGTCATAATTGCAAAGAATTGAGCAATAAGTCTCCAGGGACATATTGTTTGACATATCTCAAGTTTAACAGAGCTAAACCAGAGCTAAACCAGCTTGACCAAGGTAGAAAACTTGCTAATTATGAAAATAGACCAATAGACCAATAGGCTCTGTAGTTTATATTACAGAATGTACAAAATGGTTTGTATAGAGTTGCTTTGCCATTCATTCATTCATTCATTCATTCATTCATTCATTCATTCATTTGATTTTTATGCCGCCCTTCTCCTTAGACTCAGGGCGGCTTACAACATGTTAGCAATAGCACTTTTTAACAGAGCCAGCATATTGCCCCCACAATCCGGATCCTCATTTTACCCACCTCGGAAGGATGGAAGGCTGAGTCAACCTTGAGCCAGTGATGAGATTTGAACCATTGACCTACAGATCTACAGTCAGCTTCAGTGGCCTGCAGTACAGCACTCTACCTGCTGCACCACCCCGGCTCTTAATAATGAGATATTCATGAGCAACTGAAATATATACAGGGACAACCATTAAAAAAATCATTTGCAGTATATACGCAATGGTTACCGGCTCTCTAGGTTCTTCGCTTTAAGCTGTTCTTCGCCATCATGTATCTGTTCTTCTAGAATCTTTATTTTTGCTTCTCTTTGCTCAGGTGTCTCTTGGCCAAAAAGCTTGCTGGTCATTCCTTTTAATGAGAATGTTCTTATCGTCTGAAAGTGTAATAATCAGAATTTCAAGAAGTGCTTGACTACCTTCTAGAAAAACAAGGCAGCCAAATTTTTTCATGGGGAATGTTTATATGGGGGCATTGCTTTAAAATATTTACTAAAGATAAAATGCTTTATTTTTACCCCAGGTAAAATTTCTGTCAACAATACAATAGTCTCACTTTTTCTCTTCCACTGAGTGTCCAGCTTCAGGAAGAATACCCAAGGAGCAATGAGATAATAGGATAACACATATCACATCTGAATTTCCTTCACACCCAGTCCAAAAGGAAGCAAGATTTACCCCATCCAGATTATTGAACTGAAAACAAAGCATTTCAGTTCCTATTTTGTATTAGTGATTTAAAATACGACTGTTTTAATTTTGATTACCGAATGTTCCAAATTGAAACTAGATCAAGAACATGCTGCACCTTAAAATTCCATATCTTTATTCCATACATGGATTGTTCCATTCATCATGACATGTTCTAGTCGCAGTGAACAGTGCTGAAGTCAAAACCCATGGAGAGACAAGGAAAAAGGCAGGAGTGGCACAGAATATGATCAGGAGAATTTGGTTTATAGATTATATAGACTATATAAGCCTCCCAGAATCCTCCAGGAGTGGGGCAACATATAATTCTAAATAAAATAAAATAAAATAAACAAATAAATATTTTAAACTGAATCAAGACACTGAATCACTTTTTAAATGCCCATCAGATTCTTCCAAAGCAACAGTAATGTTTATTATAAAATGTACTGTTATTACGGAATAAAGGACATCATAAAGTCTGTATAATTTAATTTTGGACTCTGACATACTGTATTTCCTCAAAAAAATATGACCTATCCTGAAAATAAGCCCTAGACTGATTTTTTGGGATGGGCCTAATATTCACGCTACCCCCAAAAATAAACCCTATTGAATGGGGTGGGCATGACCAGCATAGGAGGCAGCCCTTCCCTTTCTTGGTCACCTCATGGGCTGCTTGGTCCCTTAATTGGGGCTTGCGGATCAGTTCAGCCAGTGAGGGCCGGGAGCTGCCTCTCATTCCTTCTCTCCGGCCGCAGCCTGTCCCTTTCAAATAATCAAATGTCGCTTGACAAAAGGACTCACATCCCAGAATTGCAACGCTGAAGGCTTGGAATGGAGCTTTTTTGTGAAGAGTACTGGGCCTAAAACAGAGCCTTGGGGTACTCCACTGCATACTTCCCTCCATGTAGACGCTGTTCCATTGAGTGCTGCATGTTAAGTGTGGTTGGTCAGCCAGTTTTGAATCCATCTGGTGGTGTTGTTGTCATTTTGTCAAAGAATGCAATAAGATTAGTCTGGCATGATCTGTTTTTGACAAACCGATGTTGGTTTTTGGTTATTACTTTGTTTGCTTCTAGATGTTTGTTGGTTCGTTGCTTGATTATCTTTGCAGAACCTTCCTTGGTATTGAGGTCAGGCTGATAGGTCTGTGTTTCCTGGATCTATTTTTTTTCCTTTTTTGAATATGGGAACTACTCTTTTCCAGTCCTGTGGCAGTTTCCCAGTGCTCCAGGATCTTTGAAAGATATAGTTCAGTAGTTCTGAGATCTTGTCTGTCAGTTGCTTCAGAACCTTGGTGATTTTAACTCATCTAGGGTAGACAAATATTCACTTACTATTTTCTTCCCTATTTCTTCCCTATACTTGTGTTCCTAATATATATTTTTGTGGTGCTGTTTTTGATAGGTTGGACTGTTTTTCCCTTTGTGTTTTTCCCTTGTGCAAAAAACGAGTTAAGTAGCTCTGCTTTCTCCCTTGTCACCTTCTTGTCACCTTCTTGCCACTTTTTCCTAGGAATGGACCAAAGTCAAGTTTTCTTGACTTTTTTCTTGTTTTAATATGTTGGAAGAAGCTTTTTTTTGTTATTTTGTATTTTTGTTGCAAATCTTTGTTCAGTGTGAGCCTTAGCTTTCCTCAGTTCACCTTTAAGGCTCGGGCTATTTGTTGATATTTTGCCTCAGTTATTCCCCCCTCTTTCCACTTTTTATACTTGTCCTTTTTGTCTTTCAATTTGTCAGAGAGTTCTTTATGCAGCCATTTTGGTTTCTTTTGAGATCGATTATTTTTCTTTTTCATTGGTATTGTGCTAGACTGAGCTTTAATAATCTCATTTTTCAAAATTTCACATGTAATGTCATGTTTATTAAGAATATGATTCTCCCTAATTTTAAACTTTGCAAAATAAAATGGGTGGGTGGAGGGATGGACAGATAAAGCCAGACTTACACCTGTTGCCAATTCCTCACACTGCTGTTTCTTTGATAGGAGATCCTGAGCAACCATTTCAAACTCATACTGCAGAAGTTCATGCTTCTTGCAAACTGTCCTGAAAATAGCAATTTAAAATTATAAATGAAACATTTTACTCATCAATCCAAATCTATACATTAAGAAGCAGTAAGAATGAATCTCATAGTCAAGCACTTAAAGTATGATTCAAAGATTACTGAGGGTCTCCCAAGACCCTGACAGGGATCCACAAAATCATAATTCGTCAATTACTGAAGATATTTGTAAACATTTAAAACAATTACACTTTTCTTATTACTTTATTTGTTTATGAAAAACATTTTAATAGTTATTTTTATGCAATTGAATAAAGAAATATTCTTTGAAAGTACATTTTAATTTTAAATGTGATAAATATCAATAAATATAACCCATGCAAATTCCATAATTTTTAAAAGTGGAAAGTGGCCCTGAGAGAAAAAGGTTTAAGAATCACTGCTCTAAGCCACGTGAAAGGGGACCATCTGTAATAGAAAACTTCTTCTATGAAGGTTTTTATTTAATAGATAAACCTAGAAAATTAAAGTGCTTAACCATATGAGTGTCCAGAGAAAGAAATGAGACCCTCTCTTTAACACAAAGAGCTACAATATTTTTAAAAATAAGATTTTAAATATGTTTCATTCCAAACAAACAGTAATCATCCCATTTGAGAGCCTCCCTAACCAATGTTAGATTAAGAAAAAAAATGCATTTCCACATTCAATAGAATATTCTGCAGGGACAGGATCACAGGCAATGTTCCCTCTATTTTTTTTCCAGTGTGGGCGGAAAAGTATAGTGTCTGAGCGACAGTCCCTTTGGGAGGGTGATCACAGGTATGCAAAAATAACACATTTCAACACAGAAGTCACCAAAAGATTCAGAAACCTTAGGATCAGAACTATCCCTTTACTCAAACTATAAGCCTATGTCAAGTTTATAAAATAAATTTGAAAATAATTTTCACCCCATTTTTGCATTTTAGTTTAAACCCAAAACAAATCTTCCTAGCCTGTATATTCTGGAATCATTTCTGGTTAGGACTGTTTCAGCAGAAATAAAACTTGGGGCATCATTAATTGTTTCAATTACGGAAGAAGCAAAACCCAAAGCAATTGTACCCTTATTTTAAGCTGTGAATAAAACAGGCCCTTTCTCCATGTCTTCTCCATGATCTGCATACCAGCCTGCCCATATTTGGTCTTTCAATAATCTCCATTCAATCTCCAAGTATTGGGCATCCTGCCCACCTCATTTATCCCTCATTTTCTGAACACTTTACATTCTGCCCTTGCTTTCCCCATAGCCGTTCTGACTGGTTCATTGGATGAATAATTCCTGACCCTCTTGTACTCTGATAATCTTGATTTCACGGCTGCTTTGCCACAGGTATCTGCACACAGGTTTGCTCAGTAGTTCAATCTGCTTTAGATATTTGGACAAACACTGAATCACAGCTGTCAGAAAGGCTAAATATTTACTAAATCTCAGGTCCTTAAAGTTCTCTAATAATTTTGTAACACACCTGCAAACCATTACTTGTAATTCCAGCCAGTTGTAAATAATTACTTATTCCACAAATCATAAATCTCTTCAAAACATGGTGGAACAAGCATAATTTGAGCCTGCCACTGGCAGCCTCAGTATAAAATCTCAGGATAGGTTCTTTTTATTTATTTGCCTAGTTCATTTATTACAGGAATCAGCATAACTCCTGTGCTATGCAAAGATCAAGAAGCAAGGCTATTTGATAACAATTTATTTCAAGGCTAATATGCAGAGCAAGTTCTTCCAAGTTTTCTGCATGCCCATTCTGATCATTTTACCAACTGTTTACCAAATGAATTAACTGCAACGCTTTAAACTTTATCAGTAAAATTACAGCAGATGTATTAATATACTTACCGAAGAGCTTCTGCATAAAAGAGGTATTCTTTCAGCTGATCAGCATAGTGTTCTTCTTCCTCTAATATATCATCAATAGACGCTGCATACCTGGGCAGGGGGAAAAGAATACCAGAAAAACAAATTCACATTCCCCAAACTTGATCACTGTTGCAAAGATATTTATTTAAAAATATTTTCATAAGGCCTAATTAAAATGCCTTGGTAAAAACGTATTTTATTTAAAGGCAGAACCAAAACTGATACCAAAGATTCAGTGTCCCATTTCTGAAAACCTTCGAAATAATTACTACAGTAAAATATAAATTTTGTAGTGGCAAAAATTTCTTGCTTAAAAAATAAGTTTTATTCTAATAGAGGAAAATATTCAAGAAGACTGGTTACAGGATTTGGCAGGTAAACCATAAATAAAAACAGAACTAAAAGATAATTTATATTTATTTATTCCACACAGCCATAATTGAAGAGGGCATACGTACTGATAAAATATTGGAATATTTTAAATATATATTTTAAACATTGTGGTGTGGCCAGGAAGAAGACTGCATCTTGCCAATTAGAAATAGTGTCTCAATTTATTGCTAGTCATGGTTTGTTTCGTCATTTCTTTGTTGTCTTCTAGGATCACCCTAGCTCTAACAATATACAATACAAAGCCTATCCTCATTTATTGTTATTTTAATGTAACAATGATAGGACGATTCCAGAAGACCCATAATTTCCTAATGGAAAATGGTATCTTTCCTCCAAAATAAGATCCGGTCTTATTTTCTTTTGGGTCCCAAAATAAGCACCAGGTCTGGAGGCGGAAATATATTATCCACTTATCTTAGGACCACCATAGCTGGGCCTCCCACAGCCTGACACCTATTCACACCACTGCCTGACTTCTGTGGCCGCTCGTGACCGGATACTGGGTGGCTTGCCGCACCGGTGCCACTGATTGCGGCAGGAGCCTGTGTGGCAAGATGCACCATTGCACACGTGAGCAGCGGCACTGGTGCAATGTGCCACACATCTTGCCACGAGTGGTGGCACCAGTGTGATGAGTCACAGGGCCTCCTGCTGCGAGCAGTTTCCCTGGTGCCATGTGGCCTCCTACCACAAAGCGGCCGCAGAGGGCAGGTAGCAGTGTGAAGGTATCAGGGCATGGACGGCCTGGTTGAAGCAGTCCTACAGTAAATGGGTGTGGGGGCAATGGGGTACCTCCACCATCCCCCTGCCCTAGCTTGATTTTTATGCATGTGCCTTGCCTTGTATAACCAGGTGGTAGGTGGGGCTTAACTGGGGTTTATTTTGGGGGTAGGGCTTATATTAGGCACAGATGTAAAAATTGGGCTAGCTTGTTTTCGGGTTAGGTCGTATTTTGGGGGGGGGAGACACAGTACTTTGCAGAAGAATCACCATTAATGTTGAAAATGCTATGGAATTATTTTATTTATTTATTTATTAGATTTTATGCCGCCCCTCTCCGTAGACTCGGGGCGGCAGTGACCAATCAGGAAAAGCAAACCCCTAGGTATTTTTTTTTAAAAAAAACACCTGTAATATAGACCAAAAATACAGTCTAGAAATGTAGCAAGAGTTTTCTGGGGGGGGGGGGAATGGCTCCTGTTAATGCCATAGTGTCTATTATCTCCCCAAATTAAAATATGAACTATAATGAATATTTAAAAACACATTTGAGGAGTTTCGTAGCATCTATAAAATAAGAGCAAAGCTACTGCTATCAAATAAATGGCGGAAAATCATGTCTACATTACATTATGTTTTATTCTACAACTTTCTGGCATGGAGATTTAAAGGAAACCTTGGAACAGCACCAGACTCTTTTATAGTTTCAAAATAATAATAAAAAAAGAAATCCCTTTAAGCCACTAGAGACTCTTTGGGCTACTTAATGCAACAGATTTTGAAAGCAGCCTCAACCTAAGAGCCCATGAAATATAGCACAGCTCGTACTGTTATTCTCCCACCCCCTCAAAAAAAAATCCCCTTAATGTGCTCATCTGGCTTCCATCAACTCTAATGTAGCCAATACTTACACGTCCATGTGATGACCAGCACTCTGAAGCCCATCCCCCATCTCTTTCTCTATTGCACTCCATTCGCTAAAAGAAAAAGAGTTAAATAAGAAACAGCATTGCACATTCTATTTGCTGTTGTTTGTAACACCTACCTATTGCGAGTTATGTAAAAAAATTTAAAAATGTTTTACAATATCTTTCGCAACCACTAGAACAAAAGAAAATTGCTTTATTTACAGTATATAATCGAATTTGATAATAACTCTAAAATGAAATAGGCACATCTCCATGACAAGGGTGGGCCAGGGAAATTTGTAAATTATCAAAGCTGCTTCCAAGCTAGGATAATAAATATTAAAGGATGCTGTGAGCAATACATCAGCAACATCTAAAAGGCCACAATTATTGGACTAGAAAATTACATTTACCATGGCAAGAGACCACCCAGCCACAGTTTCAAATTTATATCACACTGAAGAATTATGCAAATTGCATACTATCTTGGCATTTAAACCATACATACCTAAAGACACAACTAAAACAAACATATCTGCACTGTTATATTGGCCTCATTTGTTTTTTTTAAGAATTAAATAGTCTTTGTCCACAAATAATATTTTGCTACTTCCCCCTTTCTGGCAGACAACAAATAAACTTCATATGTAAAAATGCAGGAGGCAATAAAATAGTTTACATATAGCTGTCATAGATTCAAGTTTATAAATGTTTTAAAATGAACTAATGCAGCAAGCTTTATTCTGACCCAGATAGATTTTGAACAAGATTAAACATAGGTCACTTATAGCTTCTTCTCGATTTTTTTACAAGGGACTGGAAGCAAGAAGAGCAATGAAGCTTTTTTTAAAAGTTAATGATTTATTGATTAAAGCATTTTTAAAAACAGATTAACTGTATAATAGGAAAAAGGTGGGAAAAGATATAGTGGATAAAGAACAAAATAAAGGATTTACAAGAATCATAAAATTTATTTTACTTATTAAATGTACAGAACTTATTAAATGTACTTAACTAAAAATAAGTACAAATCTCAAGTTTAAATATTAATGATGTTGCTGATGTTTGTCATGGTTTCAAAAATAAATGCCCATTTTTCTTTTGATAGTTTTTCTCTCCTTTTTTGTTTTGTTTTTGTTTCCCTCTCCTTTTCCTTAAACATGATAAAGAAAAGGGAATATAAAATACACAGATGCAGCTGGGCTGGGGCCCTTTATAAGCAGACAAACAGCAATTCTTAATTACCCCCCTTTTTTTGGTGAGTAACTGCATTTCATACTCTCAGTAACAAACAGCCAACACAGCAAAAGGTCTCAAATACTGCTTTTCAGCAATTTCTATTGGCAGGAAAACAAATCCCAATTTAAGTTATATTTTAAATGAAAATAGCAGGCATAGAGAGAGCAAGGGGGAGGCTATTCATGTTCCAATTAAGCCTCCCACCCAAAATAGTCAACACAAAATGATTATCTTTGGTTTCAGCCCAGGATGAAAAGCTCTGTAACCGGATTTGGGCCTATGCTTAACTGTCCCATCTGATTTTTGCCAATGGCCCCGCCACAAAAAACCATTAAGAGGCTGAACCTTTTTCTCTAGGGAAACCATTCAGGCAAGGAAGAAGCCAAACTTCCCCCTTTCCATTAGTCAATGAAAATACAAGCCTTCCAATACTGCATATCCTCATTTCTGATACACAATTATGGTCCATACTGTATTTAAAAACACTAGGGATGTGGCAAGGAATAATATTTTGTTACCTGTTCCTAACTACTCCCTCATTTCTCATCCTCTTAATGGCTCATTTATTGCTTTCAAATCTGGGCTTTTTATGTCTTCGATCATTTTGAATGATCACATAAAATTAAAAAGTTGGGGATAAATGTTCAAAATATAAAGGGATGATTTTACAAATGAAATGTTATCTTGTCTTACCTGAACACTCTTCCATAATTCCCGTGGACTTTATATACACCATATAAACGATCTGCCACTCTCTAAAAAAATAGAAACTGTATTTAATTAAAAACATTTCTCCCATGCCAGAAAAATATTTTTAAAAATATTCAAGATGTTTGAAATTATTATCTGTTTAGAGTTATCTTAGTACTGCAGAAAATAAAAATGACTATGTTTACACTCCTACTAAATTTTTCTTTTTTCAAAACAAAGCCTTTATTATAGAACAAATTGTTGTTGGAATCAGACTCCTTTCTTATTAGGGTTGAGCAGAAAACACTAACCAGTTTAAAATTGTTATATTGCCACCTGTATAATTTATTCGGGCACAGAGAATAAGATGCCCAGAACCATTTGAGAATATGAATTTATACAAGAAATAATTGAACTTACAAAAGAATAAATAAAATGACCAGGAATGGAAGCAAACTTCCTAGTCGCTTTCCCTTTTAAGCACTACTCAACCCACCATTATCTTCACTCCACGTTTTGGTTCATCAAAACACCTACCAGATATTATACCATGGACACTAACTTAAGCATCAAAACATTTATACAATGACTTTCTCAGTTTTTAAAAATATATCCATAACCATATAGACCATAGTTTCAGATTGGGGGAAAGCAGAATTGAGATACAATTTCTATCTGCAAATTGATTTTTCAGAAACATATTAGTTCTGATGAGTTTTTTTCTTCCAATATTCTGACGAATATTATTTTTTGCAACAAAAAAAGCCCATTATGAAGTCTTGCTTTTGAGATAAATGGAGTATTTAATTGATCGATTAATTAACCAACGAACATTAACCTGAAGACAGTGCTAGATAACATACAGAGAAAACAGAATAGAAATGTGTATTTCAATGTTTAGATTCATGATACCAAATGTATTAAATCCAGAACTAGCCTTAAGGCACAGAAGCAATTAATTACACTTTCTAAACATGAAACCATCCACATACACTGCTAATTGAAGAGCAGTGTAACACAAAGAGTCCAAACATAACTTTTCTTTTCACAGCTCCCCAGAAATATTTCATATTGACTACTTCACTACATATGTCCCTATCATTTCAGATTATCCATATAATTTCTTGTCTGCGGAGAGGGGCGGCATATAAATCCAATAAATCTAATCTAATCTAATCTAATCTTATTTGATTCAATCTGTTTCACATGAATAAACAAATGATCCAGTGTGCTGCATATTAAGACATTATTTTCATGACTTACATTATTTTCATCATGACTTACATTATTTTCATCAGAATGCAAAGATGAAAACACTTACAGCTCTGACTCTTAGAAGATGTGATATGACAGACTGCAGCTCATCACTATAGTGTTTAAGTTCTGTAAATCTCCTAGAAGTACAACATGGAGCAATATATTATTAGCAAGAGGGAACACAAACTTCTCCTCCACAAAGCAAGACAAAAGTCTTGAATAAAAGTCTGACATCTCACAAACAAACCCTACATAACCCCTTGAACATATAGACAAATCAGACTCAACCGCATAGAACAGGGGTGTCAAGCTTGATTTCATTGAGGGCCACATCAGAGCTGTGCTTGACCTGGGGGGGCGAGGCAGCAGATGGATGTGGCCAGACCGGACATGGTCAGTTTGACGTCACTCATGTCAGGGGGCACCTGTGCTGGCCTGAGCAAGACTGCAGGGATCTTCCTACAGCCCTCTGCCAGTGAAAACAGAGCTCCGTTTTTGCTGGCAGAGACACCGCAGGTCCTTTGCTATTTGCAGTGTGGTTCCGCATACCAGATTTAAGCCCCCTGTGGGCCAGATCCAGCCCATGGACCTTCAGTTTGACATCCACATTTTGCAAAAAACGGGGCACTCAAAGGGTTTGGGAAGCCTGCAGAGTGCTCCTGGGGGCTGGGGAAGGCCAAAACATAGTTTTTGAAAACAATGGCCTGTTTTTTCACCCCCCCTTTTTTTGTAACAATGAGGTGCACAGAGGGTTTGGGAAGCCTGCAGAGTGCTCCTCTATAGGCCTCCCAGACAGCCCTTTTTTGCAAAAATTGGGGTGTTCTTGCCATCCCTCAGCCTCCAGGAGCATTCTGCAGGCCTCCCAAACCCTCTGCACACCCCATTTTTGTAAAAAATGAGCCCATGTTTTGCAAAAATTAGATGCAGCGGTGGGGCTTCAGGAGGCCAAAAATGGCTATATTTGGTGTATAGGACTCACTGACATTTCCACCCTCTTTTTTTGGGGGGGGGAGGTATGTCTTATATTCTGAAAGTAGGATGACAAGGGATATTTTTTTTTGTTATTATCTTATAATAACCAATTGGCTGTGCTATCCACTGAATGCTAAGTTACACTAAAGCAGGGGACTCTTAAAATACATTGTAATCCTTTAAACAGTGCTACTATTCCATGATTTCATTCAGAAACAAATTCCACTGCACTTAACCAGGATTCCATCTTTACATTAGTATAATCACAATTCCTTTTAGGCCCCATCACACTTACCTATCTGGATTTTTCACTCTGAATGTTGCATTAAGAGCTTTTAATCTAGAATCTGCCTGTTGGAGAAACACGTTAAATTAGAAACAAAAAGAAAATTACAACCAAAAATGATTGTGATAATTCTTGTAAAAAGCATAAAATTTGACAAAACTAACTTGCAGAACAAAGTCCATAAACGGAAGTCAGAAGTAAAATACACATTGTATTTTAATCCAGGTCAAATAAATCAACTTTATATTTGTTCCTTTTACTTCTAATGGCCCTAATTTTTAGCTTGTTCAAATATTGTCACAGGATTATATTTCTCTTCATTTCTTCTTTTTCTCAAGTTTTTCAAGAATTGAACAGGCATCTTTTGTAAATTTAGTAGGAAAAACATTGAGATAAAATTATTTATAACCATAAAGTGAAATCACTTAATCTGTTTATACCTGTGATAAATATTGATCGTCATTTTTTTCTTTTCTCTTTTTCTTCAATTTTTACTCCTTTCTATTTTACGGTCTTTAAATTTAGCATGTATTGTATTTCACTAATATAAGCAAAATTCTTTAAATTGTGTATGATAAAAATACTATATTCTGCACATAGGAAAAATTGGCACATAATTCATGCACTAAATGAAATATTGAGGGGCTAAAGCAGATCAATAATTATGTTGCTTGAAAGCAGCACACACATTATAATTGCTATCATGCCATACTACGATGTAACACATTAATTCTCTCACTATAAAACACTTATATAATGTATTTTCAATAGATAGCAAGTAATTTCAAAGTCAGCTTTTTAGATCCTCCAAGGTGCAATTTTATTAGAAATTTGTTTTGTTCCGTAAAATTTTTTACTTAAGCTATAAAAGCATGAAAACAGCAGCTGGAATATAAAACCCCAATTCAGATTAGAACAGTAATGTTGGAATATTTCAACATAATGCTAGGCATCTTTCAAAATATTTGTGGTAGCATTAAGTATCTCTTAAAAATGCAAAATTAATGTGTTGCTTGGCACTTAAGACAGAATTGTATATTCCTTTCTCTGCTGTCTTGCACAATCATAGCAGATGACTTCTTTCTTAATATGATTTATAGTTATGAAGATGGTATGGTATGCAGAGTTACTTAGCATTTTTGTGTGTGCAAATATTCTCATCTAAGTAGCATTTTAACCCTTGTAGATGCGCATATTTCAGAACATAATTAGAAGGATATAGAACATTCATTTTCTAAATGAAAGGTAATTATAGAAAAATATTTGGAACTGCCTGAACTTTAGCACACAATATTAAACTCTGGCACAAAACTTTATTAGTAAGTCAGTTTACATGATTACATCATTTTGGATATATAATTATGGTGCATTATAAAGTAATTACCTTCATTTGAAACCCTGTTTCATTTACCATTTCCTTCCAGCCAGTTTCCTAGAAATAGAAATTATATTCATTATTTCTAGGCTTTATTAATGATGCATTGATTGTTATGGCAACACTGTCCTTCCCTGTGTGAGGCATAATGCATTGGCCCCAAAAGTATATAAACGAGTCAAACCATTCTCAGTAAGTTTAAAACTAATCTGACAATCCTAACAATGATGATACACTTATATCAGTCACATCATTATATCCAATGCCACCAAATGCTATATTTATGAATTGGGTAAAGAATTTTGTATTCACGATTTAAATGGATAATTGCCAAATTCTACTATTGTCTGAGGGACAGAAAATTATATTTTTTTCCATACAATGCTCAAATGTATAGACAGAGATAAAATGTTCTATATAATTAAAACACTTCAAAAACAATTAATAGATGCCGTCTTGGAGAGAGAAGATTGTAAAAGTAGTATTGTGTATTTTCAATAAATAGTAGTGCAGGGCTTTATTTGATTACAGGATTACAGTTTTTAGAACAATACATTATTTGTGTTCTAAGATATTTTTCCTCTTAACATAGAAATTAACATTGTTAACTTGTTTAATACTCCTTTATGAGGCACAAAGAATTAGGCTACTGAATACACCGAGTATACAAATACTCTCAAAGTATTTACTGTTGTTTTTAAATCTTTCACCATCTATTTAAAGGAGCCAATGCATACTAATAATGTTTATACCATACATGTTTTGGAATGTAATATCAGTGACATGGGGGGGAGAGAGTATATCAAACTGGAACCGTTTATCTTAAGCCAATCATTAACTTCCTAAAAAGGTTGAGGTTGGCAGTGCCAAAAAAAGTCACCTCGGGGGTTAAAAAAAATTTAAAAATCAATTTGTAACATGAAAACTTGCATTTGATTTGTGTTTATTAACATATGCACAATCTAATTTTTAAAATTACTGAGAATTAGAATAAGAGGAGACACAGGAACTCTCACACACTGATTCTGCTATTCCACCTATCTGAACAATATCAATGGTCCTATTTTTCAGTTAATTTTTAATCCCATTTGAGAAAGAAACATCAGAGCTTTCTACCACAAATGTACATAGATACATATTCGATGAATTAAAATTAAGGTGCATAGATATATTTTACAAAATCCAATCGACATACTAGGGTCAAAAATGCATTAAACATCTTTTCCTGGCAAAGAACCGGATGTGAAGCCACTCGCAAAAGAAAGTTTTCCAAGCCAATCCTCCGTCGCTCTACAAAATCTGGGTCCATGTTATCTGCCGAGAGCTTATGCCAAACAAATTCTGCCTGCAAAACAAAGTGGAAGGTTAATAGTATGAAATATTTGTAATTTTTAAAATGTGTATGATATTTACCTGACAGGAAAACCACTCTGAATTTAAAATGATCATTTAAAAGTGAAAGCAGACAAAACAATGCGCAACAACCCATATTATCAATTTATGGATAACTGATGTGACCACTAACTGGAATAATCTTGGGGGTTTCTATTACCCATAACAGAGAAAGAATATTCGTACATGTGAGTATATTTGTGTAGATATATACTTGCCAGAAATACCACATTGCCTTCAAAAGGGGAGAAAGATAACAACTGGTATTATTGGTTAAAATTAATTGCCTGTAATATTAGGTGCCTTGTTTATAAAATTATTTCATTCCTCATCTGCATATATCAATTGTTTTCTCCCACATGCACTCTGACACAAAAAAGCATATCGTAGTCTAAATTTTCTCACTCTAAATGACACATTAAGTAGGTTAATCATTATATATGATTTGCATAAATGTACAATGAAGTACTAGATTTTTTAAAAAATAGCTGCACAAGCTCTACTCTAGGCTCACATCTCCTATTTTTTAAATGTTAAAAACTCCAATGGATGTATTTGCACAAGAAATAAAAATATAAGTCAAGAATTGATCCTGAACCCCAAATAATATCAAGGTATGTAATCATTGAGGCATGAACTTTAACAATGGCAGTATTCCAACATCTAAGGGGCTGCCACAAAGAAGAGGGAATCAAGCTATTGTCCAAAGCACCTGAGGGTAGAAAAGGAAGCAATAGGTGAAAACTAATCAAGGAGAGAAGCAACTTAGGACTAAGGAGAAAATTCCTGACCGAACAATTAATATGTGGAATGGCTTGCCTCCAGAAGTTGTGAATGCTCAAACACTGGATATCTTTAACAAGATGTTGGATAACCATTTGTCTGAAGTGGTGTAGGGTTTCCTGCCTAAGAAGGGGGTTGGAAGTAGCACAACTTTTGGAGCAAAAATTAATATAAGACAGTGTCTTATTTTCGGGGAAATCTCCAAGGTCCCTTCCAATTTTGTTATTCTATTCTATTCAAGTCAAAGTATGAATAATGTAGTTAAAAGACATAACCAAACAGAATGAGCTAGAACTGAGACTTACCCTTTTTTCTGGTAAAGGTGGTACAATGATATGTGGATAGTTCACTAGCAAGTAATTTCTCAACAATTCAAATTCACTGTATCGCCTCCAAAGAGACTCTGGAGAGGAACATTGTCCTTCACCCATTGACTCCACAGATCTAAAACAACATCAGAACCTAATTATGATAAGATCAAGTGAAGATCAGTAGAATATCTAGTTTAATTTCAGGATACAAAAAGTGTTTGGAGAAATGCATTTGAATGTCAGAAAAACTAACAAAGCATTTTAAGTTTTGCCTCACATATGTCTGGTATGTGCTTTATTAGTTAGCTTTAAATTGCTAATTTAATTTAAATGTAGTAATTAGCAAAATAAATATAAGCTAATAAATACTTGAAGATGCTTCTATCATGTTTGAGAGGGGAATGATACAGAATTACTATTCTGTTTACTGTAACAATGAAAACAATTATAAGTTTGAAGTATCCAAAAATGTTGCTGTATTTGGTATTCATAAGATGATTTGCAACGGGATACGAACATCATACAACCACAGTGACATGTCCCCAACCATCCCACAACATGCTTGATCGATAGCTAATTCCCCCCCCAAAAATATCTTCAATAAATAAGAAATCTGTAGGTGGTAATGGATTAAGTAGCAAATCTTAGCATCGTTATCTATTGCACTAGTGCTCCTTGAAAACATACAGCTATTCCCAGTCAGTTTCAAATCATCTAAAGTTCTTTTTAAAGCTGTGCATGCACATAAGCATATCAGGCAGACAGCAGACATTCCCAGCTAACATCTTTTCTCACATATGATCACAAAGACCTAGCAGAAGTAGACCTCCCCAGCCATAACTCCCAAGTACTATTATTTAATTCATACTGTTGAACCACTTCACTTAATGAGTTCCCATCCCTACTCTCTCCAATGTATTTGTTACATGAATGCATGGGTCATTACATGGAATAAAGAGCACCTCAAATGCAGGGGAGACCATAGTGCAAGCACAAGCTGACTTGCCACCAGCCTCCTCCACCTTGAGATACCCTATGCTGCAGACCCCTTCAATCAAGGATTTTTGATTGGCAGAGTCTAAGAAGACAGCTTTCTCTGCTGCTGCCCCTACTTCATGAATTATCCTTCCTCCCACCCGCCGCCGAATGAGACAGACCTCCATTCTCCTGGCCTTCTGTAAAGAGGTCAAAACTTATTTATTTTATTAATTAATTAATTAATTAGATTTCTATACCGCCCTTCTCGAGGAGACTCTGAATGTCTGAACCATACAACTGAGGGGTTGGCTGGCAGTCCACCATCTGCCTTTATTAATCATTGTTAAACAGCCATTGGAATTGTTTTAATGCCTTTGAAATGTTATGTTAAAATTTCACAATTTTAATTTTTAATCTTAATTTTAATATTCTAATGGTAACTTTATATGCTGTTTTATATATTGATTATATTGTACACCACCAGAGCCCCTCTTTAAGGGTGACGGACAGTCTAGAACAGTGATGGCGAACCTTTTTTCCCCTCGGGTGCCGAAAGAGCATGTGCGTGCACTATCGAGCATGTTCAAGTGCCCACACCCATAATTCAATGCCTGGAGAGGGCAAAAACAGCTTCCCCCACCCACCAGAAGCCCTCTGGAGGCCAGAAACAGCCTGTTTCCCAACTTCTGATAGGCCCAATAAACTCATGTTTTGCTCTCCCCAAGCTCCAAAGGCTTCTCTGGAGCCAGGGGAGGGTAAAAACGCCCTCCCCCATCCCTCCAGAGGCTCTCTGGAAGCCAAAAATGCCCTCCCAGAGACTCTATGCAAGAAATCAGCTGACTGGCACACACATGCACATTGGAGCTGATGTAGGGCAACGGTTCATGTGCCAGCAGATATGGCTCCACCTGCCACCTGTGGCAACCATGCCATAGGTTTCGCCATCACTGGTCTAGAAACATGAAATATAAATAAAATAAATAAGAATACTATATTTGTTCTGCACTCTTAGTCTGAGCCACAACTGGAGCCACATCTAATGTTATTGGAAGATAGTGAACTGTCAAGATAATGACGATTTAAAGCTGACCAGCTGATGTAAGGCTTTAAACTGAAATTCTGATGCAATGATGCGCCAGCAGGGTTATTGTCACTTTAAGACTGAGGATCTGTCAACAGGATTATTGCCCCTTTAAGAAACTGTCTATATAAGGGAAGCCATGAAAGGGTCTCATCCCTCTCCTCGTGTATCACTCTCCTGTCGTGTTCTATCTGCATTTTTAGTTCTTAGTTTAGCATTGATTGTCTGGCATGTGCCTTCCACATGTATGTATGCATATAGATGCCTTGTATATACAGTGATCCCTCGAGTTTCGCGATCTCGATCTTTGTGAAACGCTATATCGTGATTTTTTCACCCGATGACGTCACTCCTTTCCTTTCTCATCTTTCTTTCTCTCTTTCTCTATCTTGCTTCTTCCTCTCTCACACTCTCTTCCTCCCTCTCTCATCTCTTTCTTTCCTTCTCTCTCTTTCTCTATCTCTCCCCCTCTTGCTCTCGAGCGGCGGGCGGCACCCAGGGAAGGTTCCTTCGGCCGCCCAGCAGCTGATCTGCTCGGCAGCGCAGTAGCAGCAAGGAGCCGAAGATGGGGTTTCCCCTTTGCGTGGGCAACGGGGAAACCCCATCTTCGGCTCCTCGCTGCTACTGCGCTGCCGAGCAGATCAGCTGCTGGGCGGCCGAAGGAACCTTCCCTGGGTCTTCAACTCCCAGAATTCCCCGCCGCCCACGCAAAGGGGAAACCCCGATCGTGCACCGAGCGGCGGGCAGGCGGGCGGCAGGCGGGCGGGCGGGCAGCGGACAAGCGGCGGGCGGACAAGCGGCGGGCGGACAAGCGGTGGGCGGACAAGCGGCAGGCGGAAAAGCGGCGGCCAGACAAGCGGCGGCCGGACAAGCGGCGGACAAGCGGCGGGCGGAAAAGTTGCGGCCGGACAAGCGGCGGCCGGACAAGCGGCGGGCAGGCGGCTCCTCAGCTGCTGGGCGGCGGAAGGAACCTTCCCTGGGTCTTCCCAGGTGCGGAAGTAAAAACACCATCTGCGCATGCGCGGCCATGGAAAAAGGGGCGCGCATGCGCAGATGGTGTTTTTACTTCCGCACCACTACATTGCGAAAAATCTAGTATCACGAGGGGTCTTGGAACGTAACCCTCGCGATACTCGAGGGATCACTGTAAACCACTGTAAGATAAACCTCTACTCCTGAGTTGTCTCAGAATAGTAGTCATGTAGTACACATACTGACCTGAACCATAAATTAACCAATACTATGGACAATCTGCTTGATCTTTAGTACTCTTGAGCCACACTGTTCTAGCCAATGAACTGCTTTTAGTTTTAAGAGATTTCACAATAGCAGGAACTGAGTCAGCTCTTTCCTTATGCATAAGTTATTTTAATAAATATGATTCTTTAAGAACATGGTCCCATATTTGTCTCCGAGCAATTTTACTTGTTCCTAAGTTTATTAAGACAGAATGGAAAAGCAACATAAACCATAAAATGCATTGAAAATAATTTTCAAACTAATTGTAAAAGAGCCAATGTAACAGTTAACGTTATTTTGATTTTCACCTACCTTGTTTCAACTAGGTATGCAGTATAGGTTTCCTGCATGTTCATAGCATTCCGCCCAGTCCTCTTTTCGGCTTCAGCAATGCTGATTTCTATTTTTTTCAATAAACAATCTTCCATGATCTTTTAGGGGGGAAAAGGAATATCTGTAAACATTACAACTGTTGCTATCAGAAAACTTCACTGCTGCCATGTATCAAATCACTGGCTCTTAAAAAACAGAATCAAGTTTAATTGGTTGTAAGTGATGACAGTAATATCAATTTATAATGCATGTTTTAATCTTTGCAATACTACCTCTTTTATAATCCTTTTCACACAAGTCAGCGAAAAATGGCTGTCCTGTCTGGTTAGTTTAGCCATTAGACAAAGAGTGCAGGAAAAGTAAGGTGTTGCAATGCATGTCATGGTAACTATTGTATCAAATTATTGCATTTGCTTGAAAGAAGGGCTAGTTTTTCCCATTAATTTGTTTAAAGAGGAAGAATTACTTTAATCCTCCTACTTAAAATAGGAGATTCACTTTATCTCAAGCATTTAATCTGTCATAACTAGAATATCAGGTTTCACGTATTCAATTTGTCAGACCAGCACTCCCAACTACTTAAGAATCACGATACATTTCCTAGGAAAACTGAACTCCATAGGGCATAGACCAGTGATTTTCAACCTTTTTTGAGCCGCGGCACATTTTTTACATTTACGAAACCCTAGGGCACATTGAGCGGGGCGGGGAGGGCTAAAAAAAGTTTGGACAAAGAAATTCTCTCTCTTCCTCCCTTTCGCTCTATTTCTCTCTCCCTCTTTCTCTCCCTTCCTTCCTCTTTCTTTCTCTCTCTCCATCCCTTTCTTTCTCTTCCTTCCTCCCTCTCTTTTTTGCTTTCTCTCTCCCTCCCTCCCTACCTCCATCTATGTCTTTCTCTCTCTCTCTCCTTCCCTCCCTCTCTTTCTCTCTCTCTTGCTTTCTTTCTCTCTCTTTCTCTCTCTCTTGCTTTCTTTCTCTTGTTCTTTTTCTCTCTTGCTCGCTCTTTCTCTCTCGCTTTCTTTCTCTCTCTCTCTTGCTTTCTTTCTTTTTCTCTCTCTCTCTCTTGCTTTCTTTCTCTCTCTCAGCTTCGCGGCACAGCTGACCATGTCTCACGGCACACTAGTGTGCCACGGCACACTGGTTGAAAAACACTGGCATAGACAATCACCCTAGCAAAATTATTTCAACAACCATGGATGCTAAACAGCAACATTCCCCACAAGCATGGACTTCAGGCCACCAAGATGCCAAAACTGCACACACTATCACCAAACCTTGTGACTTTGTACTCACCTACAGCCACTTCACCTCTGGCAATCAGTGGCACTAAGACCTTCATGGCTGACTTAGAGCAATGCTTTCTTAACCCTCAACTACCTGAAACATCTTCATTATTTGAGATTCACTGATAACATCCTTATCAACCAGACCCATGGAAATTAAACTTTCATCGAATTCCATCATGACTTTAAAAACTTCCACCCCTCTGTCAAGCTCAGCGTACAGAATAAGTCTGTTTTCTTGATATCACTGTAATACTACAGAACAGATATTTATTCATTCATTCATTCATTCATTCATTCTATTTTTATGCTGCCCTTCTCCTTAGACTCAGGACGGCTTACAACATGTTAGCAATATAAAAATCACATTAAATAAATAAATATAGCCAGATTATTTACTAGGCATATTTGCATGCTTTCACTTTCTCCAAAAAACACATCACCAAATCATCTAGCAGGGGTCCTCAAATTTGGCAACTTTAAGTCTTGTGGACTTCAACTCCCAGAATCCTCCAGCCAGCTATTCTGATTCATGGACAGAGATACTCAACTGATGAAATTAAACTAGGCAAACAGAAGGTTTAAGTATGCATACAACAAGATCCATAGACAAAATCAGTTGGGTTTAATCAATTCCTAAGGACTTAGTAAAAGACAGACCACAGAAACATAACAATAGATCACCACTGGCCAGTTTCTACAGATTACAGTTCAAACCCACTCAAATGAATTATCAATAAACAACATCCCATATTGGACAATGACACTGCATTTTCTCAAGCCAACAGGCCCAATTCTTGCTTACAGACTATCAAAAGGAAATTGGACTGCCACCTGGCTGGGGTGTTATAGGGCTTCCTATAACATCCTAGGGGTTGGACTTGATGACCTGCAAGGTCTCTTTCAACTCTAATAACAAATAAAATAAATGAAATAAATAAATAAATCCAACCTAAAGCAGTAAAAATAGAACAATGACAATAATATAGGGCTAAGAATCTGCCACAAACCCAGAGGTCTACGCATCTCCACCAAGAGCACCATCATAAGATCTAACAAGTACACACACTAGATATTTTTTTAGTACACTCTTCTTCCAATGTGATATGTGCCATCATCTGCCACCAATGCCTACTCCTGATTTTATATAGGGCAGATTTTGTATAAAAGAATTAATGGACAGAAGTTTGACATCACAAATCTAAACAAGTCTAGTTAATATCAGAACAATTTAATCTACCAGGACACTCCATAGTGGTTAAATTCACATCTGTCAGGAAATGGAATGTTAACCTACAGTATTTTTGAGACCACCAGGAAATCTCTGGTGGTCTCAAAAAATACAGTAGGTTAACACACTGCAATATATATAAGATCCTGTCTTATATATATACTGTATATATATTTGAACCCTGAAATAAGCTTTTGGCCTTATTGCCATGCACTCAAAAGCCCGATTGGGCTTATTATCAGGAGATGTCTTACTTTGGGAAAAACAGGGTAATTCGTAAGGGTATTTGTAATCTCTCTTACATAACCAGTATATTTTCTTCTGCCTTTCATCCTAACCTCATTCAAAGTTAAATACTGCATTAGCCTATCCACTCCATGTATCTAATGAAGTGAAGTATAGCTCATAAAAGTTCTTGTCTTTTCATAAAATCTGTTGGTCAGAAAAAGTGCTGTAGATTCCTGATTTTTGCCATCAGAGATTAACAAGGCTCTCTTCCTATTATGTCTTAAATCATTGTCTATACAGCTTCTCAGACATCCAAGGTCATTATTTCTGAGAAATGTGCTTTCTCAAAAGGCAACTGGTGTTTGGTTTTTTGAGGAAGATTATAATGTTTTGCTTTTCATCTTCATGACTGATGAATTTTCTTGGGTGAGAAATGAAACACCTTCTCCTTCCTCAAAAAAACCAGTCCAGTTGCCTTTTGAAAAAGCACTTTTGAGACAATCTTAGGTCCCCGAGAAGATGACAGAGGCATATGCAGCTTTTTTTGTTTAATCTTTTTTTTGATGGCGGGGGTAATCTTAAATACCAAATGAGTATCTAAACACTAACTTCACCTACATTAATGAAGCTTACTGGGCTTACATATTTTAATCAGCTATTTATACCAAATAAAATGGAGTTTCATGGTAGTAAGTCCTTCCTTGAGTTTTATCCCTTGTAGTGAAGCATTCAGTATGTTTGTTCAGAGTGTTATGTCATTAAAATCAAATGTCTGCCCTCTTCCCTAGTTTAGGCAGCTTGTGCATTAACTTAGATGGCCGGCATTAAAACAGCAGGATCCTGACTCTGGTTTTCAACACAAAATGAAGCATTCAAAATTGGGATTCTAACAATGGGAATCTGAAGGCAGAATGAAATTTGAACAGCCTACAAGACTCCTACATTACCCATGATAGAGTCCAGATAGAGTCCCTTTGCACACTGAAGGTGTACTTCCTGCCTAAATTCCTTGGAGAGAAAGACACATCCAGCCACATTTAAATACAATAACATTTATACCAACTTGTATAAAAGCTAGCTTATGTTATTAAGAATCAGAAAAGTATCAATTAAAAACATTCAGCCTGTTATTTGAAACTTTAGTGACATATGCTAGGGCAGTGGCAAGCTTTTACCCTGCTTTAACATTTGCACTAAAAATGGAACAATATTCATAAAACCTTGGGAAGAGGGAACAAGGTTAAATGTTTTATCACATTCCACTCCCAGCAACAGGTGTGCTGATAATAATGGTGACTTTCAACCACATAATGAATAAAATGCAAAAACATGCTGAGTTCAAAAAGCATATTGCAACTTGCTGGGTCTACCCGGCATGCTAAACCATAAATCACAGTTTACAAGCCACACTATGGTTTGTAAACACAACATGCTAAACCAAAACCCAATCTGCATGAGGGCGTTGTGTACCATACAAAACAGCCAATTTAAGAGAGTATTTATAAAAATTCCAGATAGCAGGAAGCCAGTAAAATTGGAGACAATTAAAAGTTTTCCCCAGTTCCTACTAACTCCTTAAGAAACCAGTGCAGATACCACTGAGTGCTGTTTCCAGTGGTGACCACTCTTATCAATTACAATGCACATTCCTAAAATCTTGTCTCATGCTATATTGGTCTGTGGTAAATTACAAACAAATCCTGGTTTTCATTTGGATACAGGTGTTATTGAAGGGCCTTAAATATGATGCAAGTAGTCCTTAACTTACAACCACAATTGAGCCCAAAATTTGCAGTGGCAGGCAGGACAATTATTGAGTTTTGCCCCATTTTACAACCTTTGTTACTACAGTTAATTTAATTGCTGTGGTTACTAAGTTAGTAACATGGTTGTTAAGTGAATCTGGCTTCTCCATTGACATGCTAGTGGACAGATGTCTGAATTTTAAACACATGACCATGAGGATGCTGCAACAATATTAAGTGTGAAAAACTGTCATGTCAATTTTTTCAATGCCGTTATAACTTTGAATGGTCACTAAATGAATGGCTGTACGTTGAGGACTACCTGTAGTGACAACCTATCTTTTATAAAATAGAGAATATGACCCTTGGAAAGTAGATTTGCCTCCAATGGTATGGAAAGCATACTATTTTGGAAAATAAAGGACATAGGCAGACTCCAGATATTTTGAACACAAAAATAGCAGTCTCCAGATACTTTGGACTATAATACAGGTAGTCCTTAATTTACAACAGTTAATTTAGTGACCATTCAAAGTTACAACAACACTGAAGAAAATGACCTGTGACAGTTTTCAGAGTTTTGAAGCATCCCCATGATCATGTGATCAAAATTCAGATGCATAACAATTGTTTCATACTTATGACCGGCTGCAGTGTCCTGGAGTCATGCAATCATCTTTTGCGACCTTCTGACCAGAAAAGCCAATGGGGGAGCAGGTTCGCTTAACAACCGTGTTAGTAATGTAACCACCAGGATGATCCACTTAACAACTGTGGCAAGAAAAGTGCTAAAATTATGGGGCAAAACTCACTTCAACTCATTTCTCACTCAGCAACTTAAATGCTGGGTTCGATCCAAGTACGGTGGCCTTTTGGAATATGCCAATAAAGAATAGAATTCTTTATTGGCCAACTGTGATTGAACACACAAGGAATTTGTCTTTGGTGCATATGCTCTCAATGCACATAAAAGAAAAAGATGCATTTGTCAGGAATCATGACAACTGACAGATAATGATTTTGTCAATATTTATTGTTTTCAAATGCCGGCTGAGGACTTTTGGCACAGCACTCCGTGTGCCGATTACCACTGGGACCACCTGTACTGGTTTATGCCAGAGTGGTCGTAGTTCAATTTTAAGATCCTGATATCGGCTAAATTTTTCTCGTTGTTTTTCATCAATTCGGCTGTCCCATGGTATGGTGACATCAATGATCCACTTTTTTTCTTTTCCAAAACCTTTGTCAATTTGAATTCAAAAGTCCCAAAGTATTTTGGCATGTTTATTTTCAACTACCTTTCTCAGGTTTATGATCCCACCAGTTCTTTACCACTGATAGGTGGTAGCTGTGGCACAGGTTCCAATGAAGCATCTGGGCCACGTAGTTGTGCCTCTGTTTGTAGTCAGTTGAGAATGTGATCAATTGTTTCATCAGCTTCCTTGCAAAATCTGCATTCTGCATTCTAATTTTTTTGATCCTGGCCTCGATTGCATTATTGTTTTATTATGCATTATTATGATTATTATTTAGACTTTTCCTCACATACCCTGCACCTGCTTCCCACTGGGCATGTATGGCAAGGGGTGGAAACCCAGGAACCCTGCCCTTCTCCTCCTCCTCCTGCCACCAAAGCCAGAGGTGAAGGGCTCCTATCGTCCCCTACCACTTTCCCACTCCACCACTCCAACCCCAGGGTTTAGCGTTCAAGCCCAAGCAACCTCCCTTCTTTCTCCTCGCTCCATTCGACACCCTTCTCGCCTTCTTCCGACCGCGCTCCGGTTATACCGGAGCGGCCGCATCCCGAGTTCGCTTCCGCCGAGGAGGCAGGGTGGGGGACGAGCCCGCCCGCGGGGCCGCGGCCTAACCTGGCGCTCTGCTGCAGCGGCGGAGCTTCCCTTACCGAACAAGCCGGCGGTCCAGTGGCCGCCGCCGTTGCTATTGCGGCTGTGGTCGCCGTTGCTGTCACCGCCTTCGAAGGAGGCCGGCTTGGTAGAGGACCCGGCGGGGATTCGGGCTCGCCGTCTTCCTTGCCGCCGCCTCCTCCGCTGCTGCTGCTGGTAGTGCTGGTGCTGGTGCTGCTGCCGCCGCCAGGGCTTTCGGCGCGGGGAGACTCCATAGCGAACGAGCCGGGAAAGAAGAAGGAGGAGGAGGAGGATGGGGGGAGGTAGTGGGGGGGGGGTCAGAGGCCGCTTCCGCGCATGCGCCTGGCTCTTTAGGGCGGAGTGGAGGGAGGGGGCAGGAAGAGTGTGAGGAAGGGACGTGGGAGGGGAAGCCTCTTCCCGCCCCTCCCTCCCTCTTTCTCCCTCAACTTCGCTTCTGCGACGGGGGGCGGCGGAATCCCTTTTCTCGCTCAAAGTTGCCTCACACCCGACTTTTGCCAGATTCGCTTTAAAACTTTCCCGCCCCGTTCCGCGATTTTGAAGGGATTTAATTTCAGATATAAGCGGACAGAATGGGAAAAACAAAAGACAGTTTCTTGGAGCCGCCCAAAATTGCTCCGAGTCGTGCCTACTACTACTACCCTTCCCCGTTTACCGGGAAGAAAGGCGAAGGCAGTTTCTGCTTACTCGGCGCAAATCAACTCGGCTACTCCCTGCCGAGAGCGTCTCGCTTCTCCCCTCTCCCCCCCCTTGTTTTCACAGAATAGGAAACCAATGACTTGCATTCGCTTTCCGCGCCTCGAAGGCTTTACAACATTTAAAAAATAATAACAAAAACTTCCGACATGTAATAAAACCGTTTAAAAACTCTGGCCCGCTCCGAAAGCAACGCTGTCATCAGATTAGAGAAGTAATAATAAAAGCGAGGACGGAAGTATATCCAGGGTTTTTAAAATTTGTTTTTATTTTATCTCTTCCTCCTGCAGCGGTATCCCCTATATACACTGCTCAAAAAAATAAAGGGAACACTTAAACATCACAATATAACTCCAAATTAAATCAAACTTCTGTGAAATCAAAGTGTCCACTTAGAAAGCAACACTGATTGACAATCAATTTCACATGCTGCTGTGCCTATTCAACTTTGTTCAGAACAAAGTATTCAATGAGAATATTTCATTCACTCAGATCTAGGATGTGTTATTTGAGTGTTCCCTTTATTTTTTTGAGCAGTATACCAAAATCCTTATGGTTTCTTCTGTCTAAAGGCTTTTCCATGAGATAAACATTTTTTGAATTTCTCCAGTACAAAAAAAACACACAGCTTAGTAATAAACTTAGATAATAGAAACTTCCAATTATTTGTATAATTATAAATTAAACCAATTATACATTAATAAAATAATAAATATTTTTTCCTAACCGGCAGTATTTATTTCTGGCAGCTGCAACTGGTAACCTGCTGCTTTTTTAGTGCATCTCTACATGCAAAGGTACCCAAAGAATCTGGCTGTCCTGTGTTTTTTTACAGCAATTAAGAAACTTCTCTTATGTACTGAAGAAGCTTCTTGGATGAGAAGTGAAATGTCTTCAAAGAACAAACAAGAAAGTCCAGTTGCCTCCTGAAAAACCACCTTTGGGACAATCATAGCCTGTATCACTGATAATCTCTACAGACTTTTAGCTATGCAATTTGGGATGAACCCCCTTTGAATGGTGTGAGAGTAGGAATGGATTTCCAGAGGGAAAAAATTACAGACGAAAGGAATTAGGAGCTCTACTCAGGTGACCCTGAGGACACAGATAAGACCTCCAAGTGCTTCAAAGAGCTCTAAAAGGATGCAAATTACCAGCTGTCTGCAAGGAATATATAGTGGTACTTCTACTTAAAAACTTAATTCCTTCCATGACCAGGTTCTTAAGTAGAAAAGTTTGTAAGTACCGTGTTTCCCCGAAAGTAAGACAGTGCCTTACTTTCTTTTTATCCCCAAAAGCCCCACTATGTCTTACTTTCGGGGTATGTCTTATATTGGAAAAAAATTGAAAGGGTCGCGTTCCCGAAGGTGGCATCTCCCCAGAGTCCAGAAGGGCAGCCGCGGGACAGGAGCCTCGTGAGCCCTTTTCCAAGTTCAACCTCAGGGCTCCAGGGCAGCCTCCTCAAGGGCGACAGCCGCCCTCGTTCTCCTCCTCTTCCTCCTCCTCCATCACCGCCGCCACGCCGCGCTGCTCACCCAGAGCGAGGGGAGGAGGATCTGAAGAGAGCGCCAATGGGAAGGAAGCGCCCCGACCTCGTCTCGGTCAACAAGGGGTGGAAAGGGGGGGGGTCCTTTCAAGGGCTCCGAGAGCCTTTCCCCTGCTTCTCCCCCAGGAGGGACTGTTATTTCCCTCAAAAGCCCCGTGGAAGCGAAGGCGACAAGCGGTTTCGAGGCTCCCTCACTTATCTCGCACCCCCCCCAACACCATCACCACAGTCCCTTCTCTTCCCCTCTTCGAGATGCGGGCAAAGGATGGGTGGGGACTTTCCTACCTCTGGCCGGGCGGCTTCCCTTGCAGGGCCGTTTCTGAGGAGCCCGCCGGGTTCATAACAGTGGCAACCCGTGGCCGCCAAGGCAGGGCCCTCGCCCATCTCGACTGCCGCGGAGAGGCTGCGCCGTGACCCCTCGACGCCGCCTCTTTCCTCCCTGCGGCTAACTCGGCTCCGCCGGCAAGTTTCACTGGCTCTCGAGGAGCCGAAGCTTAGCAGTCTGGCTTCGTCCCTCCATCAGCCAAACTCCCCGGGGGGGCTGGGCCTCAGCAGGCCGCCTCCCTCACAGCTCCCCTCCCCGGTCCCGGAAGAAAGCAGCGAAAGCGCGCCCTTCTTCCAGCTTAAAAAAGGAAGGCGAAAGTCCGAATGTCGGGAGCTGGGGGAAAAAGACGAGAATTGCAGCGGATGTGGCCGAATGACTGCCTGGGCGACCTGACAGCGCCACGGCCTTTGCATAGTGGGTGACTAGCAAGGTTTGAACTTCAAAAGTCGCGTTAGGAGATTTAAGTCTGCGGCGTGCAGCTTGATGAGAGGGAGGCGGCAATACCCCCGTGTTTCCCCGAAAGTAAGACATATGTCTTACTTTCGGGGTACGGCTTATATTAGCCGACCCCCCTGAAACCACCGATACGTCTTACAATCGGGGGTGTCTTACTATCGGGGAAACACGGTAGAAGCAAAGAGCCAGATCTCATCATCCCAAATATCTTGACAGCTGCAATCTTCATTGGCTCCCCATTTCTGGATCTGGGGATGAAAAATCAAGAGGGGAAAAAGGAAACCCATGTGTCACATCTGCTTCTGACACCACAAATCTGCTTCAGTTCCTCTAGTCCTTCCGACCCCTGTCCTATTGTCTCTCCTATATCCCATTTATCTTCTCTTCTATCCCTATATCTTTCTTCTATTCTCTCATTGATTATTTTATCCTATACTCTCTCTTCTATTCTTTCTCTAATTCTATTTCCTCGAAGATGTCCTCTATTACCTTCATTGTGTATTATTGTGTATTGGACTGACTAACTGACTAACTAACTAACTAACTATATAAGTAAGTAAGTAAGTAAGTAAGTAAGTAAGTAAGTAAATAAATAAATAAATAAATAGTCAGGCATCAGTTACAATGGAACGCTGATAAAGCTCATCCAAGATGACAAGTTGCTTGCCCTTTCAGTTCATCTCAGAGGTCATCTCTAAACTTGTCAAAAAGAGCCTCCTCACCCAATGCAACAATTCTGGGCAATAGCAATAGCATTTAGATTTATATACCACTTCATAGTGCTTTTACAGCCCTCTCTAAGTGGTTTACAGAATCTGCATATTGCCCCCAACATTCTGGGTCCTCATTCTACCCACCTCGGAAGGATGGAAGGCTGAGTCAACCTTGAGCCGGTGGTGAGATTTGTACTGCTGAACTACAGCTAGCAGTTAGCTGAAGTAGCCTGCAGTGCTGCACTCTAACCATTGCACCATCCCGATTCTAGTTTAAAAACCTTATTCTCCTGTTGTCCTATTAGAATTTCTGAATCTCCTAATCAGCTGTGATACTTTGAATGGGATTGCCAAAATGGCTTCTAAATTTCCCAAGGAAATTCTGGTAGTTGTCCAGTAATAGCTCATAGCCTTCTATCAACAGTTAATACTATCAAAGCAATTAATACCTACCTACCTACCTATCTACCATTAAAGAGCAATAACAACCAATTTGATTTTGCTGACCAGTATGTTTATCAGTTGGACATAAATTCTTCTGCTTTACACACACACACACACACACACACACACACACACACACACACACAATCTTTTCTGATCAATTGTTTTCGCATTCTGGTATGAAGTCTTTGACACATTGTTAATTTATTCTCATAATGGTAATGAAGACAAATACATCGAGGGCTTATAATGCGAAAGCAATATGGTATGAATAATCCTACTGGTCAGTGATTAAAAGTAAATAAACTTTGGTGGCCCCTTCCAGCCACAAAAGCATTTTCAAGCAGAGCCAAGACCTTATGGAAACCAGAGGACTGAAAAGGAAAACATCAAAGATGCTTCCCCATGTGATCAGAGAAATTGCAGAGGCCACAAAGACAGCAGGAGGAGAACCCAACATTGAGCCAAGCACCCAGACAGAGAAACACAAACACATTTTTTAAAAAAATAGAAAAAACTTGGAAACTTGTCAGACAAAAGAAAGTACCCCTATCCTGCCAGTTCTAAAGTCAGAAGGAAATGTGCTGCTCTCTTGCTCCTGCCCTCCCTCTCTCTTTTTTGGGAAAAAAATGATTGGGAGGGGAAATTGGCCCATAAACACCAATGTGGAAAAACTGACAGACTTTTGAAAAAAGCCAGATATCCACACGGATTGCATGAATAAAAATGTGTATAAACATGAGGAGACTCAAAGGAGGAGGCAACACAACCCCAAAAGTTTGGAGGAAGATTCACTTGCTTTGGCAGAAGAGTTCAAGAGATAAATAATAATTACTGTAGTTGCTCCACTTACATATGATGCAGTAGTGAGCAGACCTCAGCTGAAAGTTGTGATTCTAAACAAAAAACAGATCAAGTTGTTTGGAAGCTCACTCTGAGCCTTGGATCCTACATTTTAATTAAGCAATCATCGTTGGCATAACATCTACAGTACCCGGAGCCATTTGGAGGCAGGCTGACTTTTTGACTTCATCATTGTTTATGTATTTTTGTATTATGTCTCTTGCCTCTTCGAAGAGAGGAAGAAAAATAGGTCATGATACTGGATTCAGTAGGTCATGGTGCTGGATTCAGTGGCAATGTCTGTTTTTTTAGGACTCCAGATTCAAAGTGTTCAAGATGCCTCCTAATTTAGCAAAAAGAGAGGAACTCAGGAAGAGGTAATCTAATAGGCAAGAGTAGATTCACATCCTGTCCCATGTCACGAGAGAAATCAGCTTGCTTTTGGCATAGCACACTGCAGGAGACTGAACACAGTAGTTTGTAAAAGTGTTCTGTGGGCTCTCTGATAGGAGCCTCCCGAAAATTCAAGGGTACAAATTTCAGACACACACAGGTTTGAAAATTCAAAACAATGTTCTTTATCACAAAAGTCAAAATAAACTACAGTGATCCCTCGATTAGTGCAGTCTCGATTAGTGCGAAACGCTATAACATGGTTTTTCAAAAAATAATACATTTAAAAATAGTCCGCGTTTTTTTCCCTACACCACGGTTTTTCCCGCCCGATGACATCATACGTCATCACCAAACTGACGTCGGCCATTGCTGATTGGCCGAAATTTCGGCCAATCAGCTTTGCAATCGCAAAAAAAAGCTTTGGAACTGTTGGAACTGTTGGAACTTGTTAAGACTTGTTGGAAGATGGCTCCTAATCGTTGCACGCGGAGCGGAGGTGGCGATGCTAAAAGGAGGCGGGCATTCTAAACGCCGAGAAGCTGTTGCCGCCAGCGCTGCTGCAAGAGGACTCGTGCCCCAAGAAAGCCGGTGAGAGGGGCGAATCGGGCAGACGGGGGGTAGCGGCGAGGAGGCTGGAGGCGCTGGGTGGGTGGCCGACATTAAAAACAACCATTGCCAGCCTCCGCACTTTCGTCGCTCCCCGGCTCCACCATCTGCGCATGCGCGGCCATGGAAAAAGGGCGCGCATGTGCAGATGGTGTTTTTACTTCCACACCACTATACCGTGGAAAATCGATTAGTGCAGGAGGTCTTGGAACGTAACCCCCGCACTAATCGAGGGATCACTGTAAGTACTCTTTTTGTATTGCAAAGAGCACTCTTCCCAAAACAAACTGGTAGTTTGTACAATTTCCTTTAAGCAGTCATTCAGTACTTAGCCAGCAGCTGTGGAGAAACTTCACACCCCTTCTTCTTCCAACGAAGGGATACACACACACACACACATTGCTCTTCTTTGGTTTCAAAGGCGTGAAAAAGCAACAAAGTCCAGCACACAAGATTCCTGACGATACTGCAACAGATATTCTTCCACAATGGCCAAACCCACATGCTGCTATTTATAGCAGCAGCCCTAATTACTGGAGCCCCACCCAAACACAGGTGGCCTCCCTTATTTCCTGTAATATGTTCTTACTTGGTCTCTTCTACACATAATTCTGCACTTGCGTGGGTCCAAAATGTCATCATCTGAAGCTATAGAAGATAAGGAAGATTGACTGCCTTGGCTGTGTGCCAAGCCCTCCTCTGCCGAGTCACTCCCACCTTCTTCTTCGTCCGGGGAAACTAAACTCTGAACTGATTCTGTTGGCAATAACACAGGCCTGTGACATGTTGAATTTTCCCTTGCATCCACCTCCCCATTCCCTGGGGCAGGAGCTGGGCCAGAGCCAACCACAACATAAAAGCTTGACTCCTGGGTTACTATCTTATATAGGGCAAATCTAATTAACAAGAAAAAAATAGTTAAACCATAGAGCAGTGTCAGTATTTGACTTTAACCACTACATTGAGAAAGTCTGACTTGAATAAGTTTTGGTTTTAATGGAATAAAATTGGGGGGATGAAATAAGTGAGAAAACCCTTTTATGGGATGATGTCCGGTTAAAAATCAGGACTGGAATAAACAATGGACATACATAATGGTGATGTGTAAGTAGTGAAGTCCGAAAGGGTTTGGATAAATCCCTTACTCTAAGGCTGGAATGTGTATGGATCAGAATGGAAGAGATAACCAAATAAAAACCAGATTTGGATAAGATAAAAGTAAGTCAAATAATATGCTACACATTTGAATACAAATATTCTAATTTTATCTAAGAGCCGAGGTGGTGCAGTGGTTGGAGTGCAGTATTGCAGGCTACTTCAACTGACTGCTAGCTGCAGTTTGGCAGTTCAAATCTCACCGGCTCAAGGTTGACTCATTCTTCCATATGAGGTGGGTAAAATGAGGTGGGTAAAATGAGGACCCAGATTGTTGGGGGCAATATGCTGACTCTGTAAACTGCTTAGAGAGGGCTGTAAAGCACTATTGCTATCTAGAGTGAGCGGGCAATGATAAGCCAAGTAAGAGGTTTTTGGATGAATGGGAAATAATTGAACTGGGTGACAATTGGGAAAAAAACATCATCAGGAACTCCAAAGGAAAACGTTTGGAAGTAAAATGTTGTACTGATGTCATAAAATGTTGGAGTGAAACTACACTAAAAATCAGACAGATGCAGCAGAGAATTTTCCTCTAGAGGCAGAGTGGTTTTCAGGGTATTCTAAGAAAGTACTGAAAAACAGAATCTAATCTGAATCGGTCATTGGTACCAGAGATTTAGTCTTCCAAACTTTCAGACTCGTGTTGGAGAGAGTGACACCTTCCAGTAGAGAGAAGTTCCATGAGAAAGGGCTCCAGCAAGAATTTGAAAGCTTGGAAAACTAAATCTCTGATCTTGGTGACCGATCCAGATTAGATCCTATAACATTATCCCTGGACATGTATATTTGCCTCCATTCAACTGAAAAACAATTTAGGTTTTTCAATACCTGCTTAACTGGCTCATCAACTGTGCAATGGCCACCCTACAATGTGAGTTTACACCACCACACAAAGGTTTTGCTGTTTCTCCACCAGGGACTGAAAGCATCTTCAAAGCACTATCCTTAATTTTGTTATAAGCTAAAGTGGCATAAAGTGACCATTCACATGGTGGACTGATTAGAAGATGCCATAAGTCACAAATAAGAAAATTAAGCAAATCTGTTATTATGCTCAGGTTCCAAAAGTAAGGAATTTCCTTCCCTGCTTAATTTCTATGGAATTAAAGCAATGTCAGTTTGATACCCAAGTTCAAGAAGAAGAAAAAAACAAAAACAGACACTGATTCAGGAGACGCAATTACTTGTAGTACAATAACCTGTAAGCCACTCAGAGTCACCCTATAGGGGAGATGGGGGCACAAAAATGTAATAAATAGATAGATAGATAGATAGATAGATAGATAGATAGATAGATAGACAGACAGACAGACAGACAGACAGACAGACAGACAGACAGACAGACAGACAGACAGACAGACAAACAAATATAGTGATACCTCGTCTTATGAACTTAATTGGTTCCGGGACGAGGTTTGTAAGGTGAAAAGTTTGTAAGACAAAACAATGTTTCCCATAGGAATCAATGGAAAAGCTATTAATGCGTGCAAGCCCAAAACTCACTCCTTTTGCCAGCCGAAGCGCCTGTTTTTGCGCTGCTGGGATTCCCCTTTGGCTCCACTCCATGGGAAACCCCACCTCTGGACTTCCGTGTTTTTGTGATGCTGCAGGGGAATCCCAGCAGCACAAAACGAGTGCTTCGGTGGCAACGGTAGTCCGGAGGTGGTGTTTCCTAGCGAGGGGAGCCTCAGTGAAATTGCAGTATCGCAAAAATGGGCACTTTGCTGGCAACAGAAGTCCGGAGGCGGGGCATCCCAGTGGTGGCGGCTTGGGTTTGTAAGGTGAAAATAGTTTGGAAGAAGAGGCAAAGAAATCTTAAACCCTGGGTTTGTATCTCGAAAAGTTTGTATGACGAGGGGTTTGTAACACGAGGTATCACTGTACTTCCAGAATAATGCTGCAACTTTGACTTCTGCCTTAAATTGGACATAGATCAATTCAATCTTCCCAATCCTCGTCATTAGTTCTGCAGAATGAAATGCAGTGAAAAATTGTGAAATCCCATTCCTGGAGCTTGAGGGTTTCCCCTCATCCCCCCCCCCCCCATATCTTGTGCAAGAGCATGTTCTCACATCCAAAGTATGAATGACTCAACAGGGATAAGCCAGTGTAATTTGTCTTCTGCCTCCCAAACGTTTATTATGATTTATCACTGGAACTGTGCAATGAACTCCATTGTGTAGACGAAAGCTGAAGTCATCAAAGCTTTTGCTTTCTCGGCCATTGTCTTCACTGTCTCAGCTTTCCCCTAGAAGAAGTTAGAAACTCCCTACAGGATATGTTTATCTCCCACTGGATATGTTCACACATTTCCAGGGTTGCCAGTCACAATTTGCTTGCCTGGTGCTTCCTCTCCACGAACAGCAGAGCTACAAACCAAACACCCAACTGTGGCTTTATTTTCAAGCCGCAAAATGTCGCACAGTGATTGCTTCTGATCAGAAGACCCATTGCTGGATGTTTGTTTTCCTCCTAGGCTTCTTCCTGTGTGTTTTGAATGGAAACTATAAGCCCAAATAAAATACAAAGACCTAGGTTGTAACTGGATTGAGTCATCCTGTAGATTCATGGCTAGGCTATGTGTCATGGAAAAGCATAGAAACAAAAAGGCAGACCAAACTAATTATTCTTTGATATCCATCTTCCTAAAACTAGGCTGATTTTTTTACACATATGTCTAGTCATTATTTTGTTTCACGTTGAAAAAAACTATAAAGCCTTCATGTATGTTTTTATAACATGTGTCCCTTTCTTCATCCATGGAATGCCACACAACACAAAGAAGACAAATAAAGGTGGATGTGACTTCTCTTAGGCATTGACCTAAGCCTGATCTACTTTGCTTCAGTCATGGTTCTATACCCTAGACATGCATCATCTTTATCTGCTTCCAACAAGTACACCAATGAGGCCTTTAATAATGTCAACAAAAAGTCTTTTCAACCCTCTGAAAGTCAGAAAAAGTTATCTTCCATCAGCTTCATTCCTCTTTTCTCTGGAGATCCTGAAGATAGAGCAAGGCTTGGCTAAAATAAGGGCTCTGGGGGGAAAAAGGAGATAATTTCTATAAAGTGGATGGTTCTATCAGCTTCTAGCTGGATTAGAAAACCCTACGCACAGAATTAAGCTTGGAAGACACTCCTAATTGCCACAAAGGGTTCATCCACATAAGGTCACTGGTGACAAACTCATGGAATAGTGAGGGGCATACTGTTTTGCCCTGTGCCTTGAACTCCTAGGTCAGATGTCCACTTTTCCTTTATGGAATCTGTTAGCAATCTTGGCAGGGTAGTAGCCATGGAGTAAAGGCCTAAGCCAGGTGACCCCATTGTGCTGGCTTGCAAAAGAGAGAAAAAGAGGTCACCATCATCCTTATTTTGAATCAAGGAAAGAAGCAACCTAGAACTAAGGAGATTATTTCATGATAGTGAGAACAATCAGTGGAACAGCTTCCTTGCAAAGGTTGTAGGTACTCCAATACTGGAGGATTTTAAGAAGCAATTGGATAGTCATTTGTATGAACCGGTATAGGGCAGTGATAGCAAACCTTTTTTGGTTGGTGTGCCAAAAGGATGTGTGTGTGTGTGCGTGTGCTAGTATGTTTGCACGTACCTACATCTATTTCCTCTTCTCCAGGCATGGGCCCTAGGCGGAACGGGCAGAACGGCCGTTCCTCCGGGAGAATGAAAAGCATAGGCCCGCTCCAGTGGTGGTTGTGGTCAGGCGTGCACATATTGTGCCCGCGCAAATGGAGTGATTCTGGTAAAAAAATTACTCATTTTTTGCTTCCGCGCATGCCCAGGAGCAAAGAAACGAACAATTTTTGCTCCCGGAAAGAGATTTCAGCTGCTGCACATGCGCAGCAGACAAATTTCGATGCCGTGCCTAGAGCGACAGCTGGGGCCAGCAGCAAAAGTGGCCTGTCACAGCTCTGGCCGTTTGGCCTGTTCTTTGATCTCCCAGGGCGCAGAAGATATGCCTTCAGCATGAGAGAGCATAGAACAGACCGTGCGGCCAGAATTGAGGCTACCCAGCCTGCTCCCTGTGCCATGGCCCCTGCAGGAGGTGATCAGGTAAGCAGGGGCAAGGGGTGCGGCAGGCAAGCTGTGGGGGGAGCAAGGGCGAGGGACATGGCGGAGACTGGTGGTGCAGTGGTGGCTGGCGGCACCGCAGGCATGTATTACCTTGTTTTTCCGGTCACTCGCAACCGGCAACTCTTCTCTCCAATTTCTGGGGGGGGGGGGGGGTGTTGCTTCTGCGCATTTGCAGAAGCAAAACAACCCAGAAATCACACACGGCATGTCTTTGCACGAGATTCGGCTTCTGCGCATGCACAGAAGTCGAATTACATGCCGGGCATGGGGTCACGCTCCCGGCACATTCCGGTAGGGCTGAAATTGGTGGCCAGCCCCTGCTCCCCTCCATATATGCACACCTGCGCCTCACTGCCCCTGCTCATGCACACAATCCCCCTCGTTCTCATTGAAGCCTGGAATAGTGAATAAAACAGCCAAATAGGCAAATCAGAAGTTCAAAAAAAGGACTTCCAGTTTGCCCATTGTGCTGCTTTTGCACTTTGGAGCCTTCAGGGAAGTTGCAAAATAACAGCAAACTGGAAGTTGGTTTTCTAAACTTCCGCTTTGCCTGTTGGGCTGGTTTTTTTTAAACTTCAGGCCTTCAGGAAGATTTCTTGAAGCCTCCGGAGGTTGAAATGGCCTTCCCCAAGGCCGAAAATCAGCTGGCTAGCACACACGCAGGGATGCTGGACCTGACCCGCTGGAGCTCCAACTTTTTACTTATTCTGAAAGTTAAAAGTTGGAGCTAGAAAATAGTAGCTCTAAGGGTCCTTCCCTCCATAGAAGGGCAGACAGGCTGTTTGTTGAACTGTGTAGCACCATTGCATTTGTACAATGTTGTGTTATACAAATGTTTCATCAGTTTAGGGAGAAAGTATTTTCTCTTGCTGATAGATTTCCTATTTCTTTTTCTTTTGTTCTAAAAACTGCAAGGAAGAGCAGAACCGAAGTGGAATGATGGCTTCAAAGCAGAGACACCGATAAACGCACAGAGGTTTTCCTAATTTCTAGCTCTGTTCCACATTACTTTGTAATGGAAAGAGGTCTGATGGGAAAAGAGTTGCCTTATATGCCTTGATTTATGATTTCATCTCTTTTCTTCCAAAGGAAAGGATTTGTACATTTAATCTTACAGGCCGGTTAAAATTAATGGCAGACATGAGGTGCTCTGTACACAGCTCTGGATGGCAAGATTTTTTTTTAAAAAAAAAAACTTTATTTCCTGTTCCTGAAACGTCTCGGCGTTGTCATCTTTATATCAAGCTTTGGTCTGGCTGCCAGCTTTTCCTTCCCCCTTCTTCCTCCTCCTTCTCCTCTGTTTGTGTGCGTTCAGAGCGAGCCAGCACTCGTCGGCTCAGAAACTTCAGTTCCTGGGCGGACCCCACACACTCACACAGCTGGATTTGAAACAGCTGGATCTGCCTCCCTTTCACTTTTAGTGAGGAGCCCCCAAGCCCTGGACAGGCTGGCTGGCGGAGGATGAACCAAGTAGCACTGCAAAACTGGGATTTGGTTGCTGGCAAGATCCAGAAAATGGGTTACTGGAGGAGGCTTCCTCAACTTCTACTCTTGCTGCTTCAGCTCCGTAAGTAAAGAACTAACTTTCGCTGTTTGTTTTCCTTCCCTTTGAGCTCTGTTCTCCTCCGTGGGTGATTAGCGGAAGGAGACGGCAGAGAGGTTGGAGAATTTAGAATAAGCCTGACTAAAAATCCGATCCATGCTTCTTTTTCAGCAAGTGGTTGGTAATTCACTTCAGCTCTTCAAGTTCTTGAAGGCAGGACAGTCACTGCCATAGCCAGGTCTGGGTCTTAGCAGCCTTATGCAAGAGAACTTAGCAAGCAGCTTTTTAGAAACAGCTCAAAATTGTTGACATATTTAACCAGACTGAATCCAGCTGAGACGATTGGGGGAATGGTGGCGAGTTCAGCATATTTGAATGCTGAGATAGCTCCAGCAGCTCTCTTCGCCACCTTCTTTATGCCATGCACTTTCACAGATTTAGGCAGAGAACTAATTAGGCTTAAGTAAACCAACAGAGTTGAGAAGTGAAAGGAACATTTGTGTAACAGCATCTTAACTGTTTGAAACTCAGCGCAGCCAGCAAATAAGCAAATAATTCCTCTTCAGACACACTGTTCTGTTTATATGTCTATGGTCTGTTACAATTCTCATACCAGACTTTGGTGGTGGTGGGGGGAACAACAACCAGTCCCATGATACTACAAAGGCTACTTCCTTAATTTATAACTTGAAGGCATTCACCCAGAGATGCCATATGCAAGTCAAAAAAAGTATACAGACTTCTCAGATGTGTGTAGCCTAAGGCAGTGTTTCCCAACCTTGGCAACTTGAAGATATTTGGACTTCAACTCCCAGAATTCCCCAGCCAGCAAATGCTGGCTGGGGAATTCTGGGAGTTGAAGTCCAGATACCTCCAAGTTGCCAAGGTTGGGAAACACTGGCCTAAGGTATGTAACACCTGCAAATACGTACAGTCTTCCAAGAGGGGCGGCATACAAATCTAATAAATTATTATTGTTGTTATTATTATTATTATTATTATTATTATTATTATTACATGGAATTTGTGTATTTTATTGACACACTCCATTTCCACTAAAAGCAGGTTGTTCACAGTTCTGACAAATCAGGTGATAATTTCCAGGAAAGGACTTCCTCACTGTTAGATGTGTTCGGTGTTCTGTGGGTAAAGCTTTGCTATTCCATGCGCAGTTTCTAACATAGCAAACTAAAACTGAGGAGAACATTTCTAACAGTGAGAATAATGAACCAGTGGAATGGCTTCCTTTCAGTAATTGTGGTTGCTCCTTTGCTGGAGGGTTTTTAAGAATAGACTGGAAAGCCACTTGTCTGAAAGAGTGTAGGACAGTGATGGCAAACCTACGGCATGCGTTCCCCACAGGGCACGCTGAGCCATATCGGAGGTCATGTGAGGCATTGCCCTATGTCAGCACCAATGTGCATGCACACACTGGCCAGCTGATTTTTGGCCTTGGGGAAGGCCATTTTGCCCTTCAGAGGGTTCAGGGAAGCTTCCTGAAGCCTCCGGAGTGCGAAAAACAGCACAACAGGCAAACCGGAAGTCCAGTTTTCCAAACTTCCTGTTTACCCATTGGGCCATTTTTTTCACCATCCCAGGCTTCAGTGAGGCCTATGCACATGTGTGGGGGCAGGGGTTGCTGTATACATGTGCTGGGGCAGCACAGGGAGTGCACATGCATGGGGGGGAGGGAATGGGTGTGTGCACGTGCTAGTGTGCACACAGACACTTTTGGCACACAAGCCAAAAAAGATTAACTATCACTGGTGTTGCCGCGCCTTAGCCAATCAGTGTCTGTCTCAGAAACGGTTACACAAGACATAACAACTGGTATAGGATCTTCTGTTGGAGCAGGGGGTTGGACTTGAAGGCCTCCGAGGTCCTTTCCAACTCTTGTTATTCTGTTATCTACAGTTAGTTCTTGTTTGCTGATCTTTTAGAATCTACCTACATTGGCATAAGTTACAATATTGTTTGGGCAGCATTTCTGCCATCCAAAATCCTACACAAACTGGAGAGAACATAAGAATATAAGAAGAGCCATGCTGAATCAGGCCAAAGCCCATCGAGTCCAGCCTTCTGTGTCACACAGTGGCCCACCAATTGTACATCGGGATCTTGAGCAGAAAGAGAAGGCAAGACTCTCCCTTTCCCCTGACCCCCAACAAATGGTACTCAAGGGAATCCTGCCTGCGTCAACCAACATAGAGGCGGCACATGGACATCCATTTCAATAACCACCAATACTCTTGGCATCCCTGAATCTGTCTTATTCTGCCTTGAAGCTATCAAGGCTGACACCTGCCACGACCTCTTCTGGAAGTGAATTCCGTAAACCAATGACCCTCTTGGTGAAGAAATATTTCCTTTTATTTGTCCTCACTTTCTTACCTATGAGAGAGAGCTTCCATGTGGCACAATTTCTCATTTTTCTCCTTGAACAGGACAACCAGATTGGTGATGAACCATTGCACATGGAACCTATACACATAAACCTATACAGAGCTGTCCATATAGGCCGTAATACAGTGGTTCTCAACCTAGGGGTCGGGATCCCTTTGGCGGTTGAATGACTGTTTCACAGGGGTCGCCTAAGACCCCTGAAAAGACAAATCTCCCATGGTGTTAGGAACTAAAGCTTCTATTCTGATGTCTTAGAACATATTTTTACAATCCGACCAATCAGGTGTTTACAGTGAGGAGTATCCTTCTGGCCTTCCTGCCAATCAGCTTAAAGCTCTGTTTGGAGAATTGGTACTAGACTTATGGTTGGGGGTCACCACAACATAAGGAACTGTATTAAGGGGTCGCGGCATTAGAAAGGTTGAGAACCATTGCCTTAACCTACCTAACCTAGCAGTACTCATTACAACTTGCAGCAGATCTGCAAGGCTTCAGGAAGAGGCACCAACTGAGATATTTTGTGAAATATTTTTAATTTGAAAAAAAGCAGAGAAAGAACCTCTTGCGTGTGATTAAGCTACGACTCTTGCCTAAATTGATTAACCACTTTTACAATGGCATTTTTCTGTTTTATCCTCCTCCAGACAGATACATACACATACACATATCTTTTAACGTGCTAGAGATGGAAACTAGAAGTTGGGCATACAGGGTTTTCTTATTTATTTCCACTAAAACAGCTTTCTAGAAATCAGATTATGGATGTATGGAGCTGCAGCTCCTATCATATCCATATGTCTGAAGGAGCTAAAGGAATTAAGACCACATGAGGACATCAGTTGGGGAGGTTGCTATATGAGAATGGCTTGGTTAAACCGTAAATCTAGAAAATAGGATGCAGAGCCGAAAGGAAGAACTATATTTTATGTGATTTTGTGCAACTTTCCCTAAGAAGTGCTGCATCACCACCAGTGTTCCCTCTAATTTTTTTTCGGGGTGAGCGGAAAAGTATAGTGTCTGAGCGGCAGTCCCTTTGGCACTGGGCGGCATATAAGTATAAATAAATAAATAAATAAAGTAAGTAAGTAAGTAAGTGTGGGCGTGCGCTATCACACATGAGCAAGTTCTTGCATCCATAATTCTATCCTTTCTATGTCTTCCTCCCTCTTTCCTCCCTCCCACTTTCCTTTCTATCTCTCCCTCCCTCTTTTCTTTCTATCTTTCCCTCCCTCTTTCCTTTCTATCTCTCCCTCCCTCTTTCCTTTCTATCTCTCCCTCCCTCTTTCCTCCCTCCCCTTTTCCTTTCTATCTCCCCCTCCCTCTTTCCTCCCTCCCTTTTTCCTTTTTATCACTCCCTCCCTCTTTCCTTTCTATCTTTCTTTCCCCCTGCCTTTCTCCAAGCCCTTCCTTTTCCCTCTCCCTAACTACCCCCTTCTCCCTCCTTTCTATCTCTCCCTCCCCCTTTCTCTCTCCCTTCCTTCATCTTTCATTCCCTCTCTCTCCATCCCTCTTCCTTTCTCTCTTCCTTCCTCCCTCTCTTTTTTGTTCTTTCTCTCTCCCTCCTTCCCTCCCTCTATGTCTTTCCCTCCCCCATTCTTCCCCCCTCTCTTTCTCTCTCTCTTGCTTTCTTTCCCTGTCTTTCTCTCTTGCTTACTTTCTTGCTTTCTTTCTCATTCTCTCTCCCCTCCTTTCTCTCTCTCTCTCTTTCTCATTCACCACGCCGGCAACAGAGAGAAAGAGAGAGAGAGAGAGAGAGAGATGGAGAGAGAGTGGAGGGCGCCGTTGTCTTCGCCTCTGCCCGGCGGCTCTGCAGCGAAGAGGAAACAGTCGCGCACCGCCTCCCGGGAGCCCGGCCGACTTTTGGAGCTGTTTTGTTTTCGGCTGGACGAAGGCGGCGCGCGGAGGCGAAGACACGGTGCCCGGCCACGCTCCGCCTCCCGGGAGCCCAGCTGAAAACAAAACGGCTCCAAAAATCGGCTGGGCTCCCGGGAGGCGGAGCGTGGCCGGGCACCGTGTCTTCGCCTCCGTGCAGCTCTGCAGCGAAGAGGAAACAGTCGCGCACCGCCTCCCGGGAGCCCAGCCGACTTTTGGAGCCGTTTTGTTTTCAGCCGGGCGGACTGCAGCGCAAAACAAGAAGAAAAGATCAGCTGTGAGGCGCGCCTCCCCCCCCCCCACGCCTTTCCGCGGGATCTTTTCTTCTTATTTTGCGGTGCGCTCCGTCCGGCTGGAGCTTCCCTTGTGGCGGCCGCGTGTGAGCTTTGGGGCCCGGAGGGAGGAAGGGTGGACGGCGGCAGCGGGAGGACGGTGGCGGCGGCACTGGGCAATAGCGGCGGCCAGAACAGAGGCACCGACGCGGCGTCTGGACGTGTTAGACAGCGTACATGCTGGCGTTGCGTTGGGCATGGGGCTGGAGCCTCCGTCCCGGCCCAGCCAGGAGGCAAGTGCCAGCCAGGCAACGCCAGCATGTACGGCGTGTAGCAACACGTCCAAACGCCGCATCGGTGCCTCTGTCCTGGAGTTCGCAGCCGACCACCGTGCCGCCGTCTCATGGCTATTGCCCGCCCTGGTGCCGGTGCCGCCACCCTCCCGCTGCCACCCTCCTCTGGGCCCCAAAGCTCACACGCGGCCGCCGCAAGGGAAGCTCGAGCCGGGCGGAGTGCAGCGCAAAACAAGAAGAAAAGGTCAGCTGTGAGGCGCGCCTCCCCCCGCCTTTCCGCGGGACCTTTTCTTCTTATTTTGCGGTGCGCTCCGCCAGGCTGGAGCTTCCCTTGCGGCGGGCGCGTATGAGCTTTGGGGCCCGGAGGGAGGAAAGGTGGCCGGCGGCAGCAGCGGCACTGTGACTAGCTGTGGGGCAGCGGCAAGGTGGTCAGCTGTGAGGCGGCTACTCCCGGTGCCGCTGCTGCTGGCCAGCCACCCTTCCTCCCTCCGGGCCCCAAAGCTCATACGCGGCCCCCGCAAGGGAAACTCCAGCCAGGCGGAGCGCTGCAGCTGCCGGAAAAGTCGGAAGGCGCAAGTAAGAGGGCCCCGCGGAAAGGTAACACGCCCAGTCGTCGGCACCCCCCAGGCTTAGAGGCCTACAACACCCACACACACACACCGAGGCACCTGGTCGGCGGCAACCTCCCCCCTCCACACACACACCGAGGCTTAGAGGCCTAGCGGTGGGCTGCGCCACCTGCCCTCTTACTTTGCTGCATCACTCTCGGCAGTCAGCGGCAACCCCACACACGCACACCGACGAGGCACCCGGTCGGCAGCAAGCAACCCACACACACACACACACACACACACCGAGGCTTAGAGGCCTAGCGGTGGGCTGCGCCACCAGCCCTGCCTCACCCGTCTCGGCAGTCCGGCGGCAACCCCCACCCCACCAAGGCTTAGAGGCCCGATTTTCTTACCTTACCCGACATCAGCTAAACAACCGTTTGGCTGCTGGAGGGTGGGGAGGAGAAAATCCAGGATTTAAGGGGCGGGGAAGAAAGCGGGCCTGCTGTGATTGGCCACTTTGCACTTTGTTTCCCGCCTTTGCTTAAGGAACTGTTGCTGCCCTATGTTGTAGAGCAGCAACCGTTCTGATTTCAAATTCCAGCACGGAGATCGGTCCTGCGCGGTAAATTTGAAATTCCCGGGCCGACGAGTAGAAACCTCTGCGCTATAGCGCACTGCGCAGCTTACAGGGAACTATGATCACCACCCCTATTGAGGTTTTTTTAGGAATTAAATGAAGGTCCAATATAATTCAGGGGTATCGGCAGCTAGGAACAGATAAACTGAGTTCAGAAAATATCTGAAATGTTTTTATTTTGGTAAACTTTGGATGAGAGGCTATGTCTCTAGTAGATGGATAATCAATTCAATCTCCGCAGCAAACCAAATACAGTATATAGAAAAGGCAATCATACAAGATCAGCTAAGTGTCTGGAACTTTAATTTCTGTCTTTAATTTGCAAATGGGCACCTTTCCAGGATCAACTGGAAAATGCTGAGGAATCTTCTCACCAAATGTACAGGAAGATAGTTTTTTAGTTGCTCTCCATGTAGCATATGCTTTTCTTCTTTTCTCACCATTATCATCATCTGCCCTTCCCTACACTCTAGTATTATCATCATTACATCATTGTCTTCAGTCCATTTCACAAAAGAAAATTATCTAGTCCTCCTCAAAGCAAGGAGACATAGATGACTTATGCATGCCCCTTATTGACCTCTTAGGAATCAGGTGAGGTCAACAGTGGATAGCCTAAGGGTAAAGTTTTGGGGATCTGGTGATGAAAGTACAGAGTCAAGTAGTGAGTTTCAGTCGGTTGCTAAAGTCATATTTTCTACAGCCAAGTTTGGGGCGGTCCACTTTGAGTTTGTTTCTGTTGTATGCTCGTGTATTGTTGTGGGGGAAGGTGATAGTTAACAGGAAGGATGTTGTAGCAGATGATTTTATGGGCTATGTTAGGTCATGTTTAAGGTGATGTAGTTCTAAGCTTTCTAAGCCCAAGATTTGAAGTCTAGTTGCGTAAGGTATTTTGTTGCGAGTAGAGGAGTGGAGGGATCTTCTCGTAAAGTATATCTGGACGCTTTCTAATGTATTTATGTCCAAAATGTGGTGTGGGTTCTAGACAGATGAGCTGTAGTCAAGGATTGGTCTGGCAAAAAGTTTGGTATACTCTGGTTAATAGTGTGATATTACTGGGGAAGAAGCTATGATTAGGTTAACAACTCTTGAAGTCTTTTTGGCGATGTTGTTGCAGTGGGCTTTGGCACTGAGGTCATTTGATATGATTATTCCAAGGTCTTTTACAGAGTGAGGGTTTTTTAAAATTTATTTATTTATTTATTAGATTTGTATGCCGCCCCTCTCCGAAGACTGGTTGTCTGCAAGGTCTTGTTTATTCAGCTTGCATTTGATGTTCTGATTCTTTTTGCCAATGTGTAGAACAGAGTATTTGTTGGTTGAGATTTGGAGTTGCTGGATGTTTGATCATTCCGACACAAAGTCAAGATCTTTTTGGAAGGTAGCTGTGTTATTGGTGGTGTTGAAGAGTTTTACATCATCGGCGAAGTAAACGCATTTGCTTATAATGTGATCACAAAGGTCATTTATTATTCCCATAATATATGGGAATATGAAGTAAGAAGAGTGTTGGTCCTAGTACACTGTCTTGGAGTATGCCGCTGTTAACAGGAGCGGGATTAGATAGGGTGTTCCACATTTTGACAAATTGTTGCCTGTTTGATAGGAATGCAGTTATCCAGTCATGTAGGGATTCTGAGATGCCGTAGAATTTCAGTTTTAGAAGTAGTTTATCATGAAACACTGATGAAGGGTGACTCAATGGATCATGATAAATGACCAGGAGCAGCAGTGGCAGGAGGATCTGCCCACTTGCCCAGATGTCGTCAAAAATGCTCTGTGCATAGAAGCATTGCACACACACAAAGCATGCACACATACACCCATGCACCCCATTTCCAAACTGGTAGCAAAGGTAAGTGATACCCACCGCTGCCTGAATAGTGTGCTGGACATATACAACCCCCTGGATTGAATCTCTTTGTAGATAAGTAGAGGCACAAAGCCAGCTGAGTGATTTTGGGCTAGTCACTTTCTCTCGGGCTTAGGAAAGAAGCAATGCCAAATAATTTCTGAAAAAATCTTGCCTAGGAAACTGCAGGGACTTGTCCAGGCAGTTTCCAAGAATTAGACCCAAACAGAAGAAAAACAAAACAAATAAATCGAGAGCCACTTTGTTGCACTAGCTAAGAATTAGGATAGAAACTGAGGGATTGTGAACCCTAGTCCCACTTTGGGCATGAAGCCAACCGCTCTCAATCTATCAACCCAAGGAAGCTGGCAAGAGCTAAACACTTGTGTGGATTCTGTTCAAAAATAGCCAAAGGACACCGTGTTGATTATTCCCATAATACAGTGGTACCTCATCTTACGAACGCCTCTTCTAACGAACTTTTCAAGATCCGAACCCGGTGTTTAAGATTTTTTTGCCTCTTCTTCTGAACTATTTTCACCTTACGAACCCAAGCCGCCGCTGCTGGGATGAAGGGGTTTCTTTTTCTTCCCTTTTTTGAAGAAAGAAAAGGGAGGGGCGGCTTGGAGGGAGAAAGAGTTTGCATTTTAAAAAAGTAGGAGAACAGCGTGCTTGCACAGGCACTGAAAGGGTGTCTTTTGAAGAAAGAAAAGGGAGGGGCGGCTTGGAGGGGGAAAGACTTTGGAGAGAACAGCAAAGGGTGTCTTTTGAAGAAAGAAAAGGGAGGGGCGGCTTGGAGGGGGAAAGATTTTGGAGAGAACAGCCTGCTTGCAGAGGCACTGAAAGGGTGTCTTTTGAAGAAAGAAAAGGGAGGAGCATCCCCCTTGCCTTTCTTCCTTCCCACTCACCCTTTAGCCTAGCCTTGCTTCTTCCACCCGCCCCCTTTAGCTCCTCCTCCCTGCCCTCTGTTCGCCTCCCTTCTAAAGTTTGGGATTTCCCTGAAGGATTTGCACGCATTATTTGCTTTTACATTGATTCCTATGGGAAACATTGTTTCGTCTTACGAACTTTTCACCTTACGAACCTCCTCCTGGAACCAATTAAGTTCGTATCATGAGGTACCACTGTATATTTATTTCGCTAATACTTGATGAGGAACTTGCATGAGGAACATGGCTGAGTAGTTTCTGCCCATAATAGGTTAACATATCACAGTAAAGTAAAGCAAATAAACCATGTTATGATTTGGTGTGTTTTGTGAAGCCGTTTGGTTGGGGTTTAGTCACGAAGGAAAATTGGGATTGTACAAAACAGGCCTATTCTTCACTAGGGAGGAAGTAGCTATCAGGAAAAATTCCTGATTTAGTTAGCACCTCATTGTAGCAAACACCAGGCTGCGGAAACCCAGCTCAGCATAACAGGATTTCCCCTCTTGTCTGGAGGACATCATGACTTCCATCTCTTATACGGAGTGCAAACAAATCATTATAGATTTGTTTTTCTTGATCGGTGACCATAATGATACTTCCAACAGCATCCCTTGCTCTTGCTATTTGTCCAACTCTCTTTTCATCAATCATTTGAGTTTTAATCTTTTGATTGTTGGGCAATTGTATTCTCATGTCTTTTCAATAATAGAACCCCGCATCCCGGCTCCTTCAGGGCAACTTTGACTCAGATATCATGACTGTCTCTTTCTTGTCTAGTTTTTGAAAAGGCTGGCTGTTCTGGAGAGCATGGGATGAATAGATGGAATATTGAACTATCTCCAAATTGTGGAATGCCAGACGTAATCATGGTTGTTTGTTTATTCCTTGTTATTGCCATGGTTTTTAATATTATCCCTGAAATCAGCTAATAGGTTTTTCCAAGTCTCTAGCATGTAAGGCCAGAACAAACCACAATATTTTGGGGGCATATAAATGTGAATGAAAAAAAAAATGAAACAAAGCAAGAAGGATGAGTGAAATGTGCCTAAATATAAAATGGGACCAAGCTTTATTTCATTAGAATGATGTCTTCAGAATTAGTTGCTGTATCGAATAGGATTACTTTCAGAGAAGTGGCACAATAAGGAAGTTCTCTATTGAAATCGTATCTGTCAGACATCTTTGTAGGTGAAATGGCAGAATCTCAGGTATTCTAGGCTGAGAATAGGATAGTACTTACGCATGGCCAAGAACAGTTATGACGAACTACAGGTGGCAGGTGGAGCCATATCGGCTGGCACACAAGCCTAGCTCAGCTCCATCATGCATGTGTGTACTGCCCAGCTGATTTTTAGCTCGCACAGAGGCTCTGGGAGGATGTTTTTGGCTTCCAGAGACCCTCTGGGGGATGGGAGAGGGCATTTTTACCCTCCCCCAGCTCCAAGGAAGCCTTTGGGGCCTGGGGAGGGTGAAACACAAGCTCCTGGGAAACAGTCTGTTTCCAGCCTCAAGAGGGCCTCCAGCAGTAAGGGAAGCTGGTTTCACCCTCCCTAGGCATTGAATTATGGTTGTGGGCACTCACACATGCACGATAGTGCGTGTGCACACTCTTTCGGCACCCAGGGGAAAAAGGTTCGCCATTACTGGCCTAGAGCTAGTTTACTTCCAGATAAAAGGATATAGAAATGAATTTTTAGCCTAAGATTTGCACGTACTGTATGTTGCAGTATAGGTCACTTGATTCTTATGTATATAGTAACAAGCAAAAGCTTGGTATCATGAATCAAAAACTGTAAATCCCAACAACTGGATTAAGAATTGTGGTTTTTGATATTATATTTGTTCAGAGCAGGAGAATTGCTAAAAGATAGTGTACATTGGGAGAGAGAAAGAGAGAGGGAGGGAGGGGAGAGAGAGATAGACTGATGACTGACTGACTTCTGGTCAAAAATAAAACTTGCAAAGAGCTCCTGATAACCAAGTTTGTCCAGAGTCTTTGTAGTTAATACATATGACATATATGTAGATAATGCCTATAACAGGTGTAGTTTTTGAAATTACAGTACATTCCTTCAGAGCTGGAGAACTGGATAGAATTCTCCTTCCTCCCCAGTCCTTCTACGACTTTTCAAATTCTGCTAGGAATTGGGGGGAGACACATTGAGAGATGCAGGTTGGGAGAAACTATTTGCATAGTTTCAATTGAATTAAATTATTGAATTGATCAATTGAATTAATTATTAACATTGGGATGGCATTTTAAAATTCTGAAAGAATTCTGAAACTGAATCAGATGCAAAATATATGGTTGCTTCTGGATCAATCTGACTTTTGTTGTTACTGTTACAGATTATTACACCCTCTCTTCATTTTTTCTAATTTAAGGCATTTTAAAGAAAGGTTTCATCACTGTAACAAAACAAGTTGAAAATCTCTTAGCTTACTGGATCAAAGAACTTGATCTCTGAGTTAGAGATCAAAGCTGCTTTGCTTTGACGTCTCTGTTGGCTCATCAAAGTTCCACCAGATGGTCAATGGAGCACCTGCAAAAATGTCCAAACACTTCATCGATTCATCTAAATCAGCAGTAACCCGTTTGCACAGAGCTCAAGTCCCCATCTCTCACATGTTATATACATAACATTTCTGCCATATTTATTGTTCCAAAGATAATGCTAGATTTCTTTTATGCTGTTCTTTGCAATCCATTCCCATCCATTTGGAGAGATCCATATCTTCTGCAGAGATATGAATGCAGAGATTCTAGGCAACTTAAGTCTCTAGGACAGGATTTCCACTTGGGAAAAAAACAGTTTCTTAATAGATTTGGTGATACAGTATATCATTTGGTGTGCTGTTGTTCAGCCATGTCCAATTCTTCGTGATTCCATGGACCACAGCATGCCAGTCCCCCATCCTCCACTCTTTCCCAGAGTTTGCCCAGATTCATGTTCATTGCCTTAATTTAACCATCTCATCTTCTGCTCTTTCCTTCTCCTTTTGCCTTATTTTTTTTCATCTTTCCCAATATCAGACTCTTTTCCAAGGACTCTCATTTGGGGGCCAAAATATTTGAGATTCAGAAATATTTCTTTGGATTAAATTTTTAAAAAAAATCCAAGTCAGTGGGAATGTTTCTGCTAGTGCCAACAGGCTTCAAGAACAGGCCAGGGGTCAAATGCTTCTCGGTTTGCATTTCTTTAGTATGTGAATACTCCTCCCACATTCTTAAGGATTTGTTTTATTCACTAGTCTCATTTTTTTTCATACGTTAGTAAAATCTTGGTCCTAAATCAATGTATGAGAGGAAACTGTAGTAAACTTGAGTTTTATGGAGCCCCGAAATGAGTTAATTACCACTAATATTTATTACTTGGACTGCCATAGTGCATATCCACTTACCTGGGAATAAGACTGCATTTATCTTGATTCTTGAGTAAGGGGAGAAGACTCCCCCTTAATATTTGATATATCCTGGATCTAGCTGTGCAGATGCAGTACAGATGACAGAGTCTTCATTTTGCAACTTTATGGAGGATGAGTTATTATTATTATTATTATTATTATTATTATTATTATTATGTATTAGATTTGTATGCTGCCCCTCTCCGAAGACTCAGGGCGGCTCACAACAGTAATAAAAACAATATAGTAGTGGAACAAATCTAATATTAAAAAACATATAAAAGCCTATCATTATTTAAAAAACCAAACAGCACATTCATACCTGTTCTGTCTGGGTTTTCCCAGACCTCAACACCAACTGAAAAAACAGCCAGACACTCTGGTAAAAGCCAAAAGTATTTTATAGCTGGAAAAAATAAGCACAAAGGAAAACCTGTCTTCACAACAGACAGGCTATAATACGTTACAGCAGGGTCCTGATGTCCAGTCAATACCACAAGCTTCTTGCTGGCACACACCCCCAAGGTTTCAATAGTCCAAGGCACAAACCAGGATTGTAAGCCACCAAAGTTCACAGACAGGTCTCACGAATCTCCAAGATAAAACTCCACAAGCCAGGAAGGGTGGGTCCGCCTTTTATCCTTTCCCAAGAGCACCACACCCAAACCCAGCTGTGACCTCTAATGCTGGAAATACTTAGCCAATTGAGTCCGTCTCTGATTAGCTCTCCTTTGTCGCATATCTATGATGTCTTGAGCATTTTCCCCTAAGGAATCCAGGCTGCTTGCTGGGGAGAGCTCCCCCTGGTGGGACTCTGGCTGTCCTTCTTCTCCAGCCTGGGATTCCTCTTCCTCGTCAGTCTGCACCTCCTGTTCCTCAGCCTCTCCCTCTGAGCTGGAAACCGACAGAAGGTCAGCCATTCCCGGAGGGGTCCCAGACTGAACCACAACAATACCAAACATAAAACAAAGTATAAAAAAGCCTGGGGGAAAGGTGTCTCAACTCCCCCATGCCTGGCGGTATAAGTGAGTCTTGAGTAGTTTACGAAAGACAAGGAGGGTGGGGGCAGTTCTAATCTCTGGGGGGAGTTGGTTCCAGAGGACCGGGGCCGCCACAGAGAAGGCTCTTCCCCTGGGGCCCGCACTGAAGCTTGCTGATCCTGAGGAAGGTGAATGAGGGGGCAGTACTTCCTAACTTGAATGAGGTAGTCCTGCATCCAGAAGAAATTAGTGTTCAACTAGAAATTTTATATAATTATCAATTGGGTTGCAATTTTCCCTTTTTTAAAAGAAAAAAGAAAAAAGGAAAGGTCATTGAGAAGGTGGTAGGCTTGCAATAACTGAGGGTCCTAGAAGAAATAGATTACCTGGACCATTCTTGGCTAGATTCAAGCCCAAGTATAGAATTATATCCACACTCATCACTATCATGTAGATGGAATTTCTCCATGATGATCTATCCTTAACTTGCTCTTTCCAGGCTTCCAAGGGATTGCTCATCAGCTTAGTGCTGGTTATTCTCTTCCTTCTACTTTTTCCAAAATAAGAGCCTTTTCATAGAGTTGTGATTTTGCATAATGTAACTGAAATGGAATAATTTGAACCTGGTCAATTGTACTTCCTATGAGAACTCTGGATTGATTTCTTTGATGATCCATTGGTTTGTTTTCTTGGTGAACCAAGACCGTGATATTCTCAGTCTTTTCAACACCAAGATTCAAATATTCTTACTCTCCTGTTTGTTTAAGTCCAATTTTTCCTTCCACAAATTGTCACAAGGAATACTATGGTTTGCATCATTCTGCTCTTTAGATTCCCACAGTTTTTATTTTTTTTAACTGATTTTTTTTTACTGGTTAATAGGATAAGATCTAGGAAAGTCAGCCTTTTTTGGCTCTTTTTCAATGTTCCAGAAAATATATGGTCAGTAAAACCACTAAGGAATTTGTGGAGCTTTGTATTCTTGGCTGATTACAAAGTTGATTTTCCAGTATTAAAATTAATAATTGGTCAATAATTTTAGGGTCTCTGGAGGAATGAAAGCTTCTAGAACATCCTACATGGACTTATGGCCACGAATTGTGTAGAAACAGGCAACAGAAACTAGCTTTTCACAGGTTTGCATTTAATCTCTCTCTCCAAATTTTGTTTGTATGTGTGTGTGTGTGTGTGTGTGTGTGTGTCTAAGTTTGAAAATTTACATCTGGATCTGTGTTAAGCTTTGGAAGACTTACAGTCATTTCATTTTAATGAAACAATGTAAACTGAATGGACAGCCTTAGGACGGAGCGGCTTCTCACTTTACCCTCTATCAGATTCTTTCAGGGAGAAACATCAGTAGGTATAATTTTCCCCAGAAAGTAACTCTGGAAACCTATTGTCAATTAAAATTATACTTTAGATCTAATATATCAATTCTGTCAGAGGAACCTAACAGACGTAATTTGAGGTCTCACTATTCCAAGAAAGAAGAAACCTTGATTTATTTACATATTCATAGCTGAATCTGCTTCTGATCTGAATTGTTTTCCTTGATCTTGAATTCTTTCCACTTGGATGAAATTCAACTCGACCCCTTTAAAATCGACCATTCAGCATTTATCCTTCATACTGGACCTATAATTTACCAGACCTATAATACAGAGATCCAGTGTAATACAGTGGTTAAAGACCTGAAAAAAGATTATAAGTTTCAGATTCTAGTCCATCTGTAGTGATGGAAACATACTGGGTGGTCCTGAGCCTGTTAATCACTCTCACCTCAGCCTATTTCATAGATTGTTTGAGAGATAAAATGAAGACTCTCATATCACTGTTACTGTCTTGAAATTATTTTTGGAGAACACCCATGAAAGCATCAACAACAGCAAGAATCCCATTGGTAGCTGTATCACGCAAACAGGCAATTTACAATGCTGTGATAGCATTGCAAGAATTATCCATTGGAATTTTTTAATAGAAATTTTTTATTGTTTGCAATAACTAAAACTATTGCAAGCATGTGTCTGAAAAGGTTTTTACAAAAAGCGATCAACATTTTGTGAGATTTCAAAGTTTATTATACACAGGCCAAGTCAGAATGTAATAACAAGACACTATTATTATAGAAAGAAAGAATGTGTGAGCCATTGTTTGGCTCACTCATTATTACAGAATGTAATAACTAGACACTATTGTTATAGAAAGGAAAAATGTGTGAGCCACTAATGTGGCAATCCAGGAAGACAGTTGAATTACTGGAAAACGACCGGGGAAAGTCACAAAATTTTACAATTTACAAAAGGGTAAGGTAGAGGGAAAAATAACTTTTCAGATTGATGATCACTGAAACTCATGCTACATTACCCAAAAGATTCATCAGATTTCAGACATTTTAAACTTTATTGTACTTGATACCACTAATTTTGCACAAGATGCCATTAGTTGGAAGAGTTTTGTGGGAAGATTTCCAATACAGTGATCCCTCGAGTTTCGCGATCTCGAGTATTGCGAAACGCTATATCGCGAGTTTTCAACCCGGAAGTAAACAACACCATCTGCGCATGCGTGCCTTTTTTCTATGGCCACGCATGCGTAGATGGTGGAGTTTCCCGCCAGGCAGATAAACTGCTGGGCGGCTTCCCTGGGTCTTCCCCCTCTTGCCCCGGTAAGACCCCAGCGGCGGCGCGAGCAACGGCGTGGGCGGGCGGGCGGCACGCGCGGGGACACCCCAGCTCCGCTTCCCAGCTGGGAAGCGGCCCCAGCAACGGCGTGGGCGGGTGGGCGGTGCGCGCGCGCTTGGGGAAACCCCAGCTCCGCTTCCCAGCTGGGAAGCCGCCCCAGCAATGTGCGTGCGCTTGGGGACATCCCAGCTCCGCTTCCCAGCTGGGAAGCGGCCCCAGCAACGGCGTGGGCGGGCAGGTGGCACACGCGCAGGGAAACCCCAGGCGCGAGCAACGGGGTGGGCGGGCGAAGGGCGGGCGGCGGTGGAAGTAAAAACACCATCTGCGCATGCGCAGATGGTGTTTTTACTTCCGCACCGCTACTTCACGAAAAATCGATCATCGCGAGGGGTCCTGGAACGGAACGGTGTATTAAGTTCTTGGCCAGGACCTGAATCCTTGGCATCATTATCCAGTTGATTAGATTATGACGTTTGCCCAACAACAACAATGTAGCAGCAACAGAAACAACCATCAAATTATTTCACCCATGTGCACCTATCCAGAACTTTTTTTACTTGTATGCCCAGATTTTCTGACCTAACAATCACAGGTGTTTTTTTTTCACAATTCCAACCGATTGTCAAAACACTTTTTTCAAGCTCTCATACTAGGAACAGCAGCTTTCAATGCAATCCTGCAAAAAATTTTCAAAAAAAGAGATGATTTTTTTAATGATTTATCACTCTGGATTCAGAATTGGATTTGGACAGAGGTGATATTGGCTGTACTGCAAGACAGACAAAAGTGCAATAACGTTGTTACTTTTGGTTCTCTTTTAATTTTAACTGCATTTTAACCAACCAAAGAAGAGGAGAATTATTGCCTAGTGATGCCTTCTTCATCTCTGGGTCCTATTCAGAAGGTGGCAAATGCCACCAATATACTTCTTCCTTGCTGTGAATTCAAGTTTAGGCTTTCCAACAACATTCCCATAGCTAAATACTGCTGAATATGAGTGAATAAGCCAAAGGTAAATTCAGGCCAGATGGAGCCACTGCTGATTATGGGGGCTGGATTGAAGGGTTGGATAGAATGTCTCTTCCCAATAGGGTCATCCTCTCCCTTAAGGAAACATAATAATAATCTGGGGAATTTCCTAATCCAGGGTCAATGCTAATGGACCATGGTGACCAAACCCACAAATATAATTCCTCATAAACTAAGAATCCACATTCCCCCCCCCCCCAGGGATGTCATTGATTGATGGATTGAATATGTCCCATCGGTTTGTTTTCAATTTCTAGAAATTTAAGCAGATTTTCTGCTGGGGGAGGGGGGATTCCACAATTCAGGCACCACAGCAGAAGAGGCCCTCCCCATAACACCACCAAAATGTAGCTCCCTAGATGCAGGAACCTGCAACATATCCATTATTGGAAATCTTATGTCACAGGCAGATGAAATCAGGGAAATAGCCCATGTCATCTGGAAAAGTCAACACCAACATCTTCAATTGAACCTGGAAACAAACTGGTAGCTAATGCTGCTTGTGCAACAGAGGTGTAATGTGTGCTCTACCAGAAACACACGTAACTGCTTGTGCCCTGCATTTGTTCCAGTTGAATTTTCTAGATACTCTTCAAGGGCAGCCCCATGTAGAACAGGTTGCAAAAGTCGGGTATGACTGATCATGATTAGGATTGCTTAATCCAGCCATTCAATCAATATGCTGATTTCCAAGGCAACTGCTAAAATAATAAATTTCACCCAAGTATACTTAGAACCACAATCTTGATTCAAAATGGAGACAGTGTCACAATGAGTTATATCACCTTGAGTATAACCTTGAAAGTGTTAAAGCAATTCAGACATGATTAGCAGTTACAAAGAAGACCAGAAAATCTTCCTAAGATTGAAGACTTGAAAAAGTGTTGGTGTTTTTTAAATTCTGGGAAATGGCATTAGCAAACAATTTCTGCATTGTTGCAAAGGAAGTTTCATGGATGTAAATACTTTGTGATTGAGGCATATACAAGCTGATGAATAAAAAATGTTCATGTTGTCACCAGGAATTGACTTAAGAAAAGCTTTTTAAAAAAAATTTATTGTCCAATAAATTCCCACTTCTTTCAAAGACTTTCAGTGGAAGAATACTGCAATGATGCAACACCACTTTTTAAAAGCAATTTTTGTGTGTGATGGAACATGTGTTGTGAATTAATGAAAAAGTAAAATAAGAAAGTTGCTAAACCTACTATTAGAACGTTATGTCCCTGAACCATTAACTTAGTTTAACTGCCACATCATTCAACTTAGCCCTAATTAAACCCAGATGAATTCTTTCCATGCTAATACGCAGATAATGTATTAAAGCTGCACAAGCAGTTAAAGTACCAGAAAACTTTTTCAAAAAGCTTCCAGATGTGACTGAGGCAAATGCAACACATCAAAATAAAAACTTTTTCAAAAGTGGAAAAGGAAAACATGGAATTGGCTCTAAGCTAATTAAGTACTCTCCAAGAATAAATTGAAGACATAAGGAATTAACAATATCACAGATCAGCTTTCTTGCAAACTGACACATGCGTATACACTCATGTGAATTCACCAAATCTACAATTTTTTTCAAACACTGGTTCTTTTGTCATGCAAAATATAACTTTTAGGCATCAGGAAGTAGGGCGGGAGTCTTACTCTTGGTGTCACGCCAGAACAGAGGGCTTCTCAAAACAGTAAAGAGTCAAATAATGGAAAATAATGGATATTGTTTGGAAAAACACCATGACTGATAATCAGAACCAGGGACTTGGTTTTCTTTGCAGCTTCTGAAAGGAGTCCCATCAGAGGTGTGGTATTCAGCAGGTTCTGACCAGTTCTGGAGAACCCATAGCAGAAATTCTGAGTAGTTCAGAGAACTGGTAAATTAGACCTCTGATTGGCCCCATCCAGGGGTAGATTGCTTCTATTGCTGCTACCGGTGGGCTGCATGTGCAGCTTTGAGTATCTTGTGTGTGTGTGTGTGTGTGAGTGCTTTTGCACATGTGCATGTGCAGGAAGCAAAATCTCACAAAGGGACACTCACACATGTGAGATCTTTGCAATTTTATTTTCTTCCATGCATGCACACAATCAAAAAATCACCAAAATCTCATGCATGCATACATCCCCTTGCAATATTTTGCTTCCTACATATGCACAGAAATAAAAAACATGCTGGGGTGCACATGCGCTCACATAGGATGCCCAAAGTTGCGCATGCAGCTTAATTGTTGACACCGGTGCAGTGTCCTTATCTGCTCCAGTAGGAACCCACTACTGGCCCTGTCACCATCTATTCTCTGCCTCCTAAGATCCAGCTGATCGGGAGAAAATGAGGATTTCGCAGTCAATTTCCCCTGCCATGCCCACCAAGCCACACCCACATAACTGGTAGTAAAAAAAATTGAATCTGTTCTGCCGGCGTGTCTCAACCTACAGGGTAATTAGTCCAGGAAGACACACACCACACGATAAAAGGAAAACCCAAAAGTTTTTATAAACAGAAGAACAGAAACAGCTCCCTTTTTAAATGTCAAAGGGATTTTCTGGTACACACAAGGGACAGCTTAAATGCAGTCCAATTGCTCACCCAATAACTGGGAAATTGAGTCCAATTCTAAAGTCCAGAGAGTCCACACACACAATCCTGAACAGCAAAAATCATGATCTTGACGAAACAATGAATCAGATAAACTGCCACAAGGCTAAAACACCAGGCTGCACTTTTATCTGTAGCACTAATTACAGCAGCCCCACACAACCACAGGTGGCCTCATTTTCTCTTGTAATAATCCTTCAGTTGTTGTCTCCTATGCATCACTCTACGCATGCGTGGATGTGTCATTAATTCTTGTTCAGAATCCAGGGATGATACAGATGACTGATCTCCTCCTGGGCTGTCTGCCAAATTCCCCTCTTCCCTGTCACTCATGCTTCCTTGGTCAGAGGAGACTTTGTCAGCAGATTCTACTAGGAGCAAAACAGGCCTGCGGCATGTGGATATCTCCCCACCTCCACCTCCACATTCCTTGGGGCAGGAGCTGGGCCAGAGCTAACCACAACAGAATCCCACCACTGATCCCCATTGGCAGGACCTACTGAATTGAAAGAAAGAGAGGTAACAGCCTCCATATATCCGTATTCAAGGCTTTAAGACCCTAAATTCTACCTTATTCCAGTTCTCTAACCAGGAAATATTTTTGTTAATCTCCCAAGGTTCAGTAGCAAGTTATACAAAGTTAGCAGATCAGAAGATTGTCAGATCCAGTGTTATCTTGAATCTCATGTTGAGCGGTTATCCATCCCTTTGTCCGATTGTGGAATAAGTTTTATTATTTACTGTAAAAAAAAAGATTACATTGTTCATTTATATTTTATTTTCCAAAATAAAATTAAACTGTTCCAAATCATAACTGCCTACCCAATCAAGACAACCTTGAATTGCTTACCCAGCTAGTGACAGATTGTCCACTGGGAAAAAAGCATTGTCTGTGTTTTTCAGAATATGAGGAAGACTCTGGGAGACCTCCCATAGCAGACTTTTGATCATTGCAATGTGCCTGAAATATTATCAGTTTTTAAATTCTTGTCTAATACTATAAAATGGAAGAATTTCATCCATTCCAAGTGAAGGTTCCACATCAATAATGGGCATCTTAGTTCCTCCTGGATGCTTCCCTTGAGAGATTTCCATTCCCTCCGTTTGCCTCCGCTCCATTCCCCTCTCCTCCCCTTCTCTCCCCACTTTCTTTCCTTTCCCCAATGTAGTTATAGTCCTATACCAGTGATGGTGAGCCTTTTTGGGGTCGCGTGCCAAAAGTGTGTGTGTGTGTGTGTGTGTGTGTGTGTGTGTGTGATAGCATGTGTGTGTCGCGTTTGAACTTTAATTATCGCGGAGGCGATGGAATAGAAGCTTTTAGTCATTTGTTCAAAACACGATTTCTTTTATTATAAAAGTAGAAAATAAAACATGTCTTGGTGGACAAAATAACAAATACGCCTTACATGATGGTGGATAGAAAGAAGAATGGAGTTTTAGGAATGAAGAAGAAGGAAGTAGTGTTAGATGTGGCAGTATATTACATCATAATAGGAAGATCTTAATAAAGCACACACAGTTAACTATTTAATTACTAAATGTCTCTGGGGCTGGCAATATTCAGCGTGACAGTGTGCACATGTCCACACCCCTTCCCTCCCCCCCACACGTCAGTAAGGGGTGTGCATAAGTGCACTAGCATGCCTTCTCTCCCTTGTCCTATTGTCTCTCCTAGATCTCATATACCTTTACTTCTATTCCTATATCTTTTCTTCTATTCTTTCTTTGATATACAGTATTTTACTATGAGTATATCCTCTATAACTTTCATTGTGCAATCCCCCGACTCCTGTGTCTCTGTGTTGGAAGAAGCCCTCCCACACACCCCTTGTCTTAATGCTAACCTTTGTTCTTCATCTGAAGCACAGCTGAGGGCTTCTTCCGCATGGAAACGCCAGGGCGAAATATCACCAAAAATCAGTGAATTCATACGGTGTGGCTCTGTGGACTCTACTGGTATGAACCCACCACTGCTGGTAGATGAAAAAAAAACGCCCAAAAGGGCAAAGCAGAAGTGTGTTTTTCCGAACTTCCGGTTTGTTTATTGGGGGAATATTTTTTTTTGCCTCCGGGGCTTTACGGAAGCTTCCCTAAAGCATCCAGAGGATGAAACGGCCTTTCCCAAGGCTGGAGCTGAAACATGGAAAAGTCTCATGTGCCCTCCCCTATGAATCCGCGTGCCACCTGTGGCACACACGCCATAGGTTCACCATTACAGTCCTATACCTTTACATGGCCAAATGCCTTTCCTTTAAAATGTTGGTCCTTTGCATATTCTGTGAAATCTCTCTATGGTATCATTATTAGTTGCTTCCCTACAGGTGATGAAAGGAGGAAAAACTGTTTTTTTAAAAAGTGGTTCCTAAACTTATTTTTCAGTGGTCCATAGCAATACTTCTACTTCTCACAATAAAATGGGTTAAATGTAATTTTAAAACTCTTCTGGGTCAAGCTCCGGTCCTGGTGACTTTCGGAAAATATTCATGTAGTTTCCTGGCAACAATAAGGGAGTGATTTGCCATTGCTGTCTTCCAAGATTTTTTCCCCCCAACTTCCATCCAAGGAACTGATTCTAGTCATCTACAAAGCCTAGGCAAGATTATTCAGTGCTCTCATCTGCTATTATCTGAGGGGTAAAATAGCAAATTGAGTTTGTAAACCTCAGAAAGAATGTAATGTTTTTCTTCAGAAAGTCAAAGACATCTTCCTGTTTACATTTTTCCCTGATCATTTTGATGAGTGATTTCAGGATGGGTGCAAGGAGCCAGTTGTACAACTGTACTTGTACAATGTTTGTTCTAGCATTGGACTTGGAAATTTTCACAACTTGATCTTATCTTCTTTTCTTACCAGCCCTATTTAACTGGAAGTCTTCAGATCTGTAATAGTCTTGATCTTTCCATTTTTCCTTAGAATATCTCCATTAATCTTTTCGACATCATAATTTTAGCCATAATTTTCTTTAAAGATCTCCTCTAAGATCTTGTTAGATAAGTTCTCTTTGCAACAATAAAAGAATTCCTTTTTCAACTTGCAAAAAAGAAACCATTAAGCAAGTAAGGGACGTGCAAAAGTATACCAGTGTGCCTACTGCCCTGTCCTAATGTTTCCCTCTTATTAGTACCATTATTATTATTATTATTATTATTATTATTATTATTATTATTATTATTATTAATTAGATTTGTATGCCACCCCTCTCCGCTCACAACAGTAATAATAACAGTATACAATGTAACAAATCTAATATTAAAAGAAAGTATCTAAAAACCCGTCATTTAAAAACCATACAACACAAACACACCATACATAAACTGGCAATATTGGTGGGTCTTGAGCAATTTATGAAAGGCAAGGAGGGTGGGGACAGTTCTGATCTCTGGGGGGAGTTGATTCCAGAGGGCCGGGGCCGCCATAGAGAAGGCTCTTCCCCTGGGGCCCACCAGATGACATTGTTTAGTCGACGGGACCCGGAGAAGGCCAACTCTGTGGGACCTTATCGGCCGCTGGGATTCATAAACTATGATATATCTATGTATATTATACCAATACGTACTTGTCAAATAAACAAATAAATAAGTACGGTAACTAAGTAAATAAATAAATAAAAAGTTTCCATGCTATTGCTTCACTATACATTTAATATAAATGTTCAACAATATGTTGGAATTCGTAACTAGTCCCATTTCCTTATTAATTGGATAGCATCCACCTAATCCCCTTTTTATTCTCCCTTTGGGTTTAATGTGATGTGCCAAAAATACAACAATTTAATAACTGATACCTTTTTCTTGATTGATAGGTCACTTCCCTGGACTGTTTTATTTTGTTTATTTTGGAAATACGTATTTGTAATATATATAAATATAACACTGTTTATATACATAAGATGGGTACTGATAACAGGGAACAATTGGACAGGGACGGTAGGCACATTGGTTCGCTTATGCAGGCCCTTTAGGGATCGGGTGATTCAAAATTTTTGTAAAAGTTTTGGTGACGAAACCACAGAGTCAGGTAGTGAGTTCCAGGCATTAACCACTCTGTTGCGAAAGTGGTATTTTCTGCAGTCAGGTTTGGGTGGTTCACTTTGAGTTTGTATGTGTTGTGTGCTCGTGTATTGTTGTGGTTGAAGCAGAAGTAGTTGTTGACAGGAAGGACGTTGTAGCAGATAATTTTATGAGCTATGCTTAGGTCGTACCAAAGGTGTCATAGTTCTAAGCTTTCTAAGCCCAGGATTTCAAGTCTGGTTGTGTAAGGTATTCTGTTGCGAATAGGAGAGTGGAGGGCTCTTCTAGTAAAGTATCTCTGGACACTTTAATGTATTTATGTCTGACATGCAGTGTGGGTTCCAGACAGATGAGCTGTATTCAAGGATTGCTCTGGCGAATGTTTTGTATCCTCTGGTTAGTAGTGTGATATTACCGGAGGAGAAGCTAAGTAAGATTAGGATAACAATTCTTGAAGCCTTTTTGGCAATGTTGCTGCAGTGGGCTTTGGTACTTAGGTCATTTGATATGAGTATTCCAACGTATTTTACAGAGTGAGGGTTGTCTGCAAGGACTTGTTTATTCAGCTTGTATTTGGTGTTCTGATTCTTTTTGCCAATGTGCAGGACAGAGCATTTGTTGGTTGAGATTTGGAGTTGTCAGATGTTTGACCATTCTGACACAGAGTCAAGGTCTTTTTGGAAGGTAGCAGTGTTGTTGGTGTTTTACATCATTGGTGAAGAGAACACAGTCGCTTGTAATGTGATCGCAAAAGTCATTTATATAGAGTATAGAGTGTTGGTCCTAGTACGCAGTCTTGGGGTACACCACTGCTAACAGGAATGGGATTAGATAGGGCATTCTCTATTTTGACCACTTGTTGCCTGTTTGACAGGAACACAGTTATCCAGTCATGTAGGGGTCCAGAGATGCCATAGGATTTCAGTTTCAGAAGTAGTTTATCATGAACCTCTGAAACAAAGGCTTTACAGAAATCTATATAAATTGCATTTATTGTTTTGCCCTAGTCAAGTTTTGAGGTCCATATGTTTTTGCAGTGTAGCAGTTGTAGATTGCAGGATAATTTTTTTCCTGAAACCGAATTATCTACTGAAAGTAGGTTGTTAATTTCTAGATATAGGGTAATGGATTGGTTTATGATTGATTCCATGAGTTTGAGTGTGATGCAGCATAGAGAGATTGGTCTGTAGTTTTCTACTAGACTGGGATCTCCCTTTTTGAAGATGGGGACGACCGTGGGTACTGACCATAGGTTTGGTAAGGAACTGGTCCTGTAGGATTTTTCAAATATTATGCTTAGTGGTTCAGCTATAGCCGTGGAAAGCTTTTTTTAGGAAGTATGCACATTGTCCATCAGGTCTGATTGGCAGAGAAGGTTTTAGGCCGTGCAATGCTTTTTCAATGCTGTCTTCAGTAAAGTCTATTTGTGTTAAATTGTTGTATCTGTCTTCCGTCTAGGGAAGTTTGGGCATGAATTGTTGCTGTATACAAAGGCTGAGTCAAAGAATGTGTTGAAGAGGTTAGCTTTGACTGTTTCATCATAGCATTCTTTGTTGGTGAGTCCTGTAAGAGTGGTGGGAGAGGTCTCAAGTTCTTAAGTTTGTTATTTATGAAGTTGTAGAAGGCATGGTTGGATTTTCTGCACAGACGGTTTTCCTCTTGTTTGCTCTGATACTTGGAGCATTCCATCTTTATTTGGGGTCATATATTTTTGTAGTGGTTTCTGAAGTTAGCTATATCACCTTCTTTGTTTTTTCACCAGATGGATTTGGGGGGGGGGGATTGTAGCTTTCTTATTGATATTGGTAGTTTGTTTTTCTTGATTATGGTGGTTATTAGTGATACATGTAGTCTGATAGTCCTTTTGACTTTGAGCAAGAGGATGTTATAGAGGTCATCAGCAGTGTTACAGCCAGAGAATAGAGTTTGCCAGTCAAAGTAATGGTTTCCTCACTAACAAAGTTTTCATAAAACTCAAATCTTCAGTTATGTGCAGGTTATTTTCCATTAATGACAAGGGGAATAACAGGAGGCTGGGTAATTGGCAAAGTCTACACCAGAGCTGTCAAACTCACAGCCCATGGACCTGATGTGTCACATGCTGGCCACGCCCATGTCGGGTTTAGCAAAGGTAGGGGAAGATGTCTCTGTGGCCTAATGTGGAGCTCTTGCCTCACAATCAGGAGGTTGTGAGTTCGATCCTAGGTAGAGACAGATACAGGGCCTCTTGCTTGGGCAGGGGATTAGACTAGATGACCTGCAAGGTCCCTTCCAACTCTGTCAATCTGTAGTAATGAAGTTTTGATACATCACATGACACGCCATGATGTTGCAAGTTTGACACCCCTGGCCTACATTGTTAGTACTCCTCAATACTTTTGGGGAGCCAATTGCCTGCAGAGATTTGTGCACCATTTTAAAAATGAAAAAAAACAACAACAACCACTCAAGTTTCAATAATAGTTTTTCTGACTGGTTGCTTGGGAATTATTTTATTTTACTTTACCACGGGCATCAATCAAGCAACTTTTCATATTTGGAAACAGAAGGAAGACTGCGATAGAATCTCAGGGAAAATTATCCAACAGTAAAAACAGTTCAGAAGTTGTATTAATTAGGCAGAGATGCAATGAGATTCCTTACCAAGGTGGCTTTCTTTCTTTCTAATAATGCTATTGAATTTTGTAATGAACAAAGTAAAAACTAATGTGAAATCAATTAGAAGGAAAAAGGGGTGGGGGAAATACAAAGTTTAGAAGGTACAGGGGGAGAACAAAATTTAAAAATAGATTAGAAAAGCTAATATAGTTAACTTTTCATCCTGTTTTAAGATTTTCAAGGGAAAAAACTTCTTCTATAACATCTGTCTGCAATCCCCAGATCATCATCTTTTCAGTCTTGGTTCAGAAAAAAGTCCTTTAGTAATTATAAAACCTATCAAATATTTATCCTTGATCAGATAATCTAACTTTGTATTCCTTTTATGGTTCCTCTCACAATCACAGCTTTTAAATAGTTTAAACAGCATCACAGGATTTGATTTTTCATTAAACATTGGAAGTGAAAAGAACTCTTGGAAGCTTTCTCCAGCCTGTTTTGTAAATCCCATAAAGAGCCAGGATTTCTTGTTGTAGCTGTTCCATGTCCAGATCCTCTTCTTGATTTGTCTTCTTGATTCCTATTTTGGTAATCTCCATTTTGTTATCTTTCATGCCTTCAAATTCTCTCATGTTTGTGTCAAATAAGAATTGTCTTTATTTTTTCTCATCATCATGCAAAAGTTTAACCAGTGAACTCTGTATCATTTCTGAGAAATAGTTATTAATCTCTTACTCAATTTTTTGAAGGATTCTTTAAGAGAAGTTAAAAATTATAATAGTTTAATCATTTTAATTCTTTTCTGTCTGGCCCTTTAGTTCCCTCTAGTGTTCATTTGCAACCTTCCAGCCTTAGTTCTTAACTTCACTTCCATACCATAAGTATATTATTTAATTATATTGTTGTTTTTCAAATCTTACAGAAAAAATAATCAATATTCCAAATCCCCCTAGTTTCCTAGTCCATGTGAATTTTTCTTCAATAAAAAGGAACTTTTTTCCTTTTTTGCTATTTGAATGTTAGCATATTTCAAACTGTTAAAGACTTTGGTTAAAATGCCTTACATTCAAAGATGAAGGTGGAACTCAACAGGTTGTCAAATTTAAACTTGCTGATTAGAAGGTCCGTAATATCCATAATGTGATAAAATTGAACATTTCCAAATCTGATTAAAAGTGAGTTTGGCTGATTTAGTGTCCTTATCAAAAGATCTACTGCTGCTGAGAGAAAAGATGTCATTTCCCTGAGGTTCTGATACTCAACCCCTTGGCTGTTTTATGGTCTCCTCAGATGACCTCAGGTGATCTCCCATTCTTTCCTTCTCAAGAAAGCCTCAAAGGACAAGACTATTAGCTAGTATTTCTTGTTTATGGAGACATCTTCAGTCAGCCATCAATCACTCAAAAGTACCTTGCTGGGTATTTTCTGATGGCGGTTAAACAGCTGTCTGTCTGGGAAGGCTCCCTGCCCTGAGCATCCATTGGTTTCCTATGTGGCCACTTTCAGTTCTCTGGTGTTATGATCAGAGAGAGAGTGGGGAGGGAGGGAAGGAGGGAGGGAGAAAGAGAGAGAGAATACTAAAATAATATATTAAATACCAGAATGTTTAATTTCAGCAGAGATGGGGGGGAGGGGAAGAGGGAGAGGGGGAGAGACAGAAAATGGATCTTGTTTTGCTTGCTTGCTTGCTTGCGTCTTTCATGCCTTTGTACCATATCTATTCTCCACGTACGGGGGTGGACAAACAAATGGAAACACTTGACTTTTTGGCATCATAATATTTGAACATGTTCAAATCAATCAAAACTTGACATATTTTAATGTTTGTTTGTTTTTTTAATTCTGTTATTTAATATGTTTTTTTAAACTACCTTTTTTTAACAGAAATTTAAGGAAATTTGGTTATAACCTTCTAGAAATGGCAGACCTCTCAGACTTTCAAAGAGGCCAAATTGTTGGTGCTCGAATGGCAGGCGCTAGTGTAACAGAAAGTGCCCTAATGTTTGGCATTTCAAGAGGTCATGTCTCAAAAGCAATGACTGCTTTTGAAAGCAAAGGGAAAACGTCCTCAGCCAAGCACAGGTCTGGTCGAAAGTCAAAGTTGTCTGAGAGAGACCGTCGGACTCTAAAGCGAATTGTTAAAGCAGATCGCAAGACTACAGCTCCTAAAATCACTGCAGAACTCAATAGACACATATAGAACCCAGTTTCCACAAAAACTGTTTGAAGAGAGCTTCACAAATCTGGATTCCACGGAAGAGCTGCAAGGTGTTTCCATTTCTTTGTCCAACCCCTGTATATGACCGAAAATATTCCTAACTGGAAAAGAAAGGCAAAATTGAAAGACCATAATGTCACAATGTGAAAGCTGTTTAAAAACCACATTTTTCATCTGTCAGGAAATTCAAGAGTTTATATAAAAAATTGGGAAGCTTAACCCAGCTCCTCTCATGCTCTGTTTTTATCTTTGACATAACTCTGTTGTTTTAGTTTGTCATCCCATTCTTTTGATCTTTCCCAGATCTGGGAAACCTGCCAGAAGGGAGTGGGATCATTAACAATGTTTGTGTGAAAGAAAGCCTTCCTGTGCGATCTGCCAACTATATTTTCATTTTTGCTTCATACTCTCCACTTTTTGCCTATGTTTAAACAAAACGAAACAAGTTGTTTCCAAAGGTAACAAATATTTGAAATCACACAGCACATCATACATAGCAGCCTTCTCCAAAGTGGTGCCCTTCAGAAATATTGAACATGAATGAACATATAAAAGCCTTGGTGGTGCAGTGGTTAGAGTGCGGTACTGCAAGCCATTTCTGCTGATCACCGGCTGCCAGCAGTTTGGCAGATTAAATCCCAGTAGGCTAAAGGTTGACTCAGCCTTCCATCCTTCCAAGGTCAGTAAAATGAGGACCCAGATTGATGGGGCCAATAAGCTTATTCTCTGTAAACAGCTTAGGGAGGGCTGTAAAGCACTGTGAAGCAGTATATAAGTCTAAATGCTAATGTTATTGTTATTGCTAATGTCCATCATTCTCTGTTAAAGTGTACTGGCTGAGGATTATAAAAGCCAAAATCAAACCTAACTGGTCATCAAACTAGAGGAAGTAAATTCAGGTAGTCCTTGAGTTACAAATGTAATGTCCATTCCATTCGTAAACCAAGGGTTCGTGAGAGTGAATCTCGTACCTTGAATACAATCACTCCCTCCTTTCACCCACACATTCACTAATCATATGAGTAGCTTGTTAACTACACATGAGGGATTTCAGGGTGAGGAAGGCCATGGGATGTCTAGTGATGGAACTGCACCTCCTTAAGGCCCTTCAGGTCCTCCTGACCTCTACCTACAAACGCCTCTACTTACGAATCTTTCTAGATAAGAACCAGGTGTTCAAGATTTTTTTGCCCCTTCTCAAGAACCATTTTTCCACTTACAAACCCAAGCCTCCGAAACTGTAACCGGAAAAGGCAGAGAGAAGCATCTGTGGGGTCTCTCTAGGGATCTCCTGGGATGAAACAGGGCCGGAAAAGGTGAGGAGAAGCCTCTGTGGGGCCTCTCTAGGAATCTTCTGAGAGGAAACAGGGCCTCCCTGTGGTTTTCCACATTCGCACACATTTGCTTTTACATTGATTCCTATGGGAAAAATTGCTTCTTCTTACAAACTTTTCTACTTAAGAACCTGATCACTGTACCTCATACTCGAGGGCCTGAGCAGGCCTAAAAAGAGCTACATTTTGGTCGGAAACATGCCCTAACCCTAACCTCCATTTTTGCCTGCAAAGTGCAAGTTGAAAGTTGCAGAGCCTCTGCAGTTGTTCATAAGGATGAGCAAATGCCATGATGCTGCAAGTTTGCTAGTTTCGGGATTTGTTCGTAAATACTAGGGGCGCTGGTCGTGTAACTTCAAACATTCATTAGGGTAAACCTCATAACCAGGGGTGGACTGCTGCCCAGCCGGAGGGGAACACAGTGGGGTAGTGAAAATGGAGCTCCACCCGAGAGCACCCAATTTGCACTGAAAGATGTTGAAAGAAAATGCAAGGCATCCTGCATTAGCCATGCCCAGTGTTGTAGTAAAAATTTTGGTAGCCCTTCATTGCTCGTAACCCAGGGGTTACCTATATGTAATTGTAGCATAGACCTGACTTCAATTTTCCATTGAACAAATGACACTCTTTTCTGTACCCTTTCCAGAGTTTCTATGTCTCTTTTGAAGTGTGGTGACCAGAAATTGAATGCAATACTCCAGGTGTGGTCTGACTAGGGCATTATAGAGTGGAATGAATACCTCCCTAGTCTTGGAGTGTATGCCCCTGTTGATGCAGCTTAACATTGTGTTGGATTTTTTAGCTGGTGCTGCACATTGCTGGCTCATATTTAGCTGGTTATCCACCAAGACTCTGAGATCTGTTGTGTTATGTGACTCCAGAAACCTAATCACCTCTCAGATGTGGAGAAAGCAAAATAAAGATGTGAGGCCACAAGGTGCTCCACTGCAAAAAAATAATAATAATAGAGTGTATGTCTGTGTGTCCAGAAGTCAAGATGTTGGTTGCGATTGCCTGGTCAAAGCCCAGTCTGGGTTACTGGCAGTTTGGGTTAATGATGTCTTGTGAACAAAGCCTAAAAGTCTTGTTAGGTGTTGCCTTCAGGCAGAAATTGGTACTCTTCATACGTGTTGAATTGCAGTGACCACTCAATCTATTTCAATAAGTTCAGTGTGTATTTCCACAGCCAAAATACAGCCTCCTCCTCTGTTTAGATAGATGTGACTAAATTAACATATTGTTCTGAACTTAAGAGTGATTTGTTTAATTGTGTGATTTAGAATATTATGTGAAACCAGACATAACACTTAAAAACAGTATTTATGATTTAGCATGTAATGCAAATCTAGTCAAATGTAGTTTGGCCATAAATCATTATTAGATAAGTCATGGCTTAATGCAGTATCTGAATGCAGTTAACGTATAATCAGTCAGACTGATTGATTCAATCCAAATGATTGCACATTATCTTGTCCATACTTCACTGTACAGCCACCTTATCTGAGTGCTTTGCTCACTGTGCATAATTCATTATATGAGGAATGTAAACTGACAGCCTGCTTAATCTTCTAGTATGTTGTATAAGTTTACATAGGGTGTTTATAAATCAGTATATCATGTAAAATTGTGTTTCTCCCAGAAGCCATGTTTGGGGGAACAGAATTATAGGAAGTTTGACACACAACACAAGAACAGTGTGAATTATATGTAGTTCAAAAGCATCAATCCTTTGGAGCTGAGCTCCTTGCACTTGGGTGTATTGGGCCGAATACACTGCTAAAAAAAAATAAAGGGAACGTTTAAACAACACAATATAACTCCAAGTAAATCATACTTCTGTGAAGTCAAACTGTCCACTTAGGAAGCAACACTTTTACATGCTGTTGTGCACATTCAACTTTGTACAGAACAAAGCATTCAATGAGAATATTTCATTCATTCCGATGTAGGATGTGTTCTTTGAGTGTTCCCTTTCTTTTTTTGAGCAGTATATTTCTGTTCTTATTTGACATTTGTTGTGATTTAGGAAGGCTTAAGATCATCATTCCAATGAACTTTTTCCAAGATGTTCAGACCTGTCCATTTTTAAATCACACTTCTTCCCCGGCAATGTATCACCTTAAGCCAGGGGTATCAAACTTGATTTCGTTGAGACCCTCATTAGGGTTGTATTTGACCTCAGGGGCTGGGTTGGGCATGGCCAGGGTCTGCTTGGCCAGTTTGACGTAACTCATGTTGGGGGCCAGTTTGACGTAACTATGATGACCTGAGCTCTCTGCCAGTGAAAATGGGCTCCTGGGCTCCATTTTTGGCTGGGATGGCCTCCTGCAACCCTCTGCCAGTAAAAACGGAGCTTGAGGGGCACATGTGGCCCTTGTGGGCTCTGTTTTTGGCTAGTATGGCCTCCTGCAACCATCTGCCAGTGAAAACAAAGCAAGCAACCTTACTGAGCTCCATTTTTGCTGGCAGAGGCAACATGGGCTCTTCCTTCACTTTTACCAGAGCGGCATCTATGATCCCGCAGGCTGGATCTGGTCCCTGGGCCTTCTTTAGCCAATCATAGTCAATGGAAGACAGTTTTGATACTTTCAGATACTTAATGCAAGATGGAAGACAGTTTTGATACTTTCAGATACTTAATGCAAGATGGAAGACAGTTTTGATACTTTCAGATACTTAATGCAAGATGGAAGACAGTTTTGATACTTTCAGATACTTAATGCAGTATCTGAATGCAGTTCAGCATACCTCACCTCACATGATCAAGTAAGGCTCAGAAAAGTTTTTGTGCTGATGCTGAAACTTTGTCATTCAATTTTATATTCACAGTATGCACCAGCCGGGCAGGAAGGCATGTGAACAGCAATGTCTGCAAGTGGTGTGACAATACCAACCCCATCTGTGAAAATCAAGTGTGCTACACCAACTGTAATTTTAGCTCCTATTGTGAAAAACCAGAAGAAATCTGTGTTTCTGTATGGTAAGCAAACATTTTAAAAAATTACAAAAAGAATAACAACCTAAAATAATTGTCCATTATGTAGATTCCTATGTAGCCCTTTTTTTCTAGTATTTGAACAATTGAACTTGAACTGATCCATTTGTTAAATCAAAAGAAAATCAAAAGTAAAGAACATAATAGACTTACGATAGTGATATGTAATGCTGCAGTATACATACATACATACATACATACATACATACATACATACATATATGTCACATTTTTTTTGCTGAATTTGAAAATTAAGGGAGACTAGGATAGATCTATTTTGGCCTTATTTTGGCCTCATCAGCTAGCCATACCCACTGGGACTTGAACCTGCAACCTTTGCCTTGTAAGGCAGAGAAATATCCTCTAGGCCAGCGTTTCCCAACCGGTGTGCCGCGGAGTCTTTGGAAGCTCCAGCTGGGCGGGGCGCTGCCAGTGCCGGACCGCCAGTGCCTCCGACCTGGAGCTCCCATTCGCAGCTGTCCCCCGGCTGCTGCCCGATGCAGCTATTTCCGGCGCTCTCCTGCTGGGCCCCAAAGAAGGAAGGCGGGAAAAAGGAGGCAGGGGCGGGGAGGTGCGGACGTAGGAGTAAAGGGAGCCATGGCCGCCCCTGCCTCCCCACGGTGCCTCCGGCCAAATGCGCCCCTGGCTTCTCTGCCCTGCCCCATTGCCCGCCTGATCCGCCCACTCGCCGCCACCGCCTCCTGTCTTGGGGAGCGATCTGCCCCCTCTCCTCCGCCGCCGGAGAGAGAATGGAGGGCGCCGTTGTCTTCGCCTCCGCCCGCCGGCTCTGCAACTAAGAGGCAGCAACCATCAACCCCCTCGCCCTCCCAGACGTCCCCACGCGCCGCCTCCCATTAGCCCGGCCAACTTTTCCCTGCTGCCGTTTTCACTTCATGGCGCAAAGCCACACAGTCCCGGACTCCCAGATCGCTCGCTTCTCCGGCCAGCAAGCCGGCTGCCCGGCGCGGCGCTTTCCTGGGCAGATGGCTTTGCTGACCGGAGAAGCAAGTGATCCGGAAGTCTGGGACTGTGTGGCTTTGCGCCATGAAGAGAAAACGGCAGCAGGGAAAAGTCGGCTGGGCTAACGGGAGGCGGCGCGTGGCCGGGCGCTGGGGACATCTGGGAGGGCGAGGGGGCTGATCGCTGCTGCCTCTTAGCTGTAGAGCCGGCGGGCGAAGGCGAAGACAATGGCGCCCTCCATTCTCTCTCCGGCTCTCTCTCTCTCTTTCTTTTTCTCTCTGTTGCTGGCATGGTGAACGAGAGAGAAAGAGAGAGAGAGAGAAAGGAGGGGAGAGAGAATGAGAGAGAAAGAAAGCAAGAGAAAGAGAGGGAAAGAAAGCCAGAGAGAGAGAGAAAGAGAGGGGGGAAGGAGGGAGAGAGAAAGAGAGCAAAAAAGAGAGGAAGAAAGAAAGAGGGATGGAGAAAGAGAAAGAAGGGAAGGAAGGAAGAGAGAGAAAGAGGGAGGGAGAAATAGAGTGAAATGGAGGAAGAGATATTTTTTTATCCAAACTTTTCTTTAGCCCCCCCCTCCCCCTCCCCCCGTTCAGTGTTCCCCAGAATTTTGAAAATATAAATAATGTGCCGCGGCTCAAAAAAGGTTGGGAAACACTGCTCTAGGCTACAGTATCCAATCCCTTCAGCTCTGCACCTGGAAAGGGTTACATATTTTTGTGTCGAATCATCCTGGTGTATTGAAGGAACATCACAGCTCCTTATTTGCCTCTCGGCCCAACCCAGGGCCATTTCCAAAGCAGTTAATTTTATTGATAGCTGACAATTCTATCTGTATGTGTCACATGTTTTTTTTGCTGAATTTGAAAATTAAGGGAGACTAGGATAGTTCTATTTTGGCCTTATTTTGGCCTCATCAGTTAGCCATACCCACTGGGACTTGAACCTGCAACCTTTCCCTTGTAAGGCAGATAATTATCCTCTAGGCTACAGTATCCAATCCCTTCAATGTATATATTCTTTTCTTTGTTTTGTTTTTGTTAGGTTAGGTTGTGTATTTTTTTCTTTTTTATATATTGGTTTGTATATATGTATATTTTGTATTTGTAGTTTGTATGTTGATTTGCTTTAAACTCAATAAATATTTTTTTTAAAAAGGAAAGAATAATACAGTTTAGTTTGAGGTTTGAATCAGATCTTCTGCTCTAAGAAATGAATGACAAAAATAAAACACAAAATATGTGATAATATTAATATCCGAACATTAATACAGTGTCTATATTTTTCTTGTCATTTCAGGAAACAAGTCAATGCAAGCAAAAAAGTAAACACTTTCTGCCATAACCCACAGCTGCCAGTGGAAAATATCATGATATCAAGATATAACACGTCACAGTGTGTCATGACCCGGCAGCAGAATGAGGGTGGCGTTTTCTACATCTGTGGTTGTGTGAAAGAGCAGGAGTGCAATGACAAGCTTATCTTTGAGAATCATAGCAATGGTGAGTCTGCTTGGTGATGACTGGCGCATAGCTGGAAGAGTCGAACATTCAGATATTCCTGACTTCCCATTTGTTCCTCTTTCCCACAGGACAATATGTGAGAGGCTGGATATACAGTGATCCCTCTATTATCGCGAGGGTTCCGTTCCAAGACCCCTCGCGATAATCGATTTTTCGCGATGTAGGGTTGCGGAAGTAAAAACACCATCTGCGCATGCGCACCCTTTTTTTTCTATGGCCGCGCATGTGTAGATGGTGGAGTTTGCGTTTCCCGCCGCCCACGCAAAGGGGAAACCCCGATTCGGCTCCTCGCTGCTGCTGCGCTACCAAGCAGATCAGCTGTTGGGCGGCCGAAGGAACCTTCCCTGGGTCTTCCCCCTCTTGCTGGCGGGCAGGCGAGTGGCGGGCATCAGCGAGGAGCCGGGGTTTCCCCTTTGCGTGGGTGGCCGGGAAGACCAAGGTTGGGGGTTCGGGGGGGTGCTGGGAAGCCCCCCAGGCCGGCTGCGACCTTTTAAAACAGCCGCGCCGCTTCCCAGCTGACTCCCGAAGCCAAACACGGAAGTGGGGTTTTTTTTAATTAATTTTTTTTAAAAATCGCGATATAGCGTTTCGCGAAGATCGAGATCGCGAAACTCGAGGGATCACTGTATATGGTCTCCAGGGAAATTAGGGTATTTAAAAAAAACCATCCTTCTCTCTTTCCTCCAGTTTATAAAGGAGGATAATTTTCAGGAGAAGCCCTCAGCTTTTATCCTAAGGCTAAAAGAAGGAGTGTTTACGCCAGTAGCAGGTTGTTACTGGTACAGTAAAGAATGGCACACCGGTAACGATCGATGCGCTATGCACGCAGCTTTGGTTAGCTTTTGTGCGTGTGCATGCACCCCAGTGTGTTTTTGCTTCTGTGCATGCCCAGGAAGCAAAATCCCGCAAGGGGATGAATGCACAAGAAAGATTTTGGTGTGTTTTTTTGCATATGCATGTGTTGTGTTTGGGCTTGGGCCCGCCGTTGCTCCCACAGATGGGAGAGATGTGGCACAAAGTGAGTGCGAAAGCCTGGCTGACAGCCAGGAAGACGTGGCAGACAGCCAGGAGGATGAGGCCACTGGTTCGCAGGACTCAGCGGACAGCCCAGGGGATTTGGCATGCAGTCGCTCAGACAGTCTATCGTCCTTGGATTCCAATGCAGACCAATTCATAGACATGTGTAGCCAAAGAGCTATGCAAAGGAGGGCTCAATTGAAGTATTATTACAGGTGATCAGAGTAGCACCTGGGCTGGGTGTGGTTCTTATACTGAGGGCTGGGTGTGGTTCCCTTAATGAGGGCTAAAGGTATAAAAGGGAACAGAGGCACAAGGCAAACTGTGGCTGTTTATCTGTGTTATTTTGTGGTTCCTGCTCTGAAGTTTCTGTTCCGTGTCTTTGGATTTCAACCCAGCCTTTTCAGGCACGTGGGAGGTGAAACCTCTGGGACGTGCTGTTTGCTCCAAAGATTCAAAGGACTCCTGAAACATTTCTGCTCCATGCAGGTTGTCTTTGTTTGCTTTTTCCTGTGTTTTGTATGCGGCTGAATTAAGCCTTGCACTATCATTGTTTCCTGACACTAAGGACTGTTTTGATTAACCCTTTTTTGTTTGTTTAATACAAGTTTGCTGATTAGAAGAGCACGTGTGTGTTTGATTTCTTTTCCTTGGACTGTTACACATTGCCTGAGCCCAGTCAGGCAGAACAGCATGAAAGCAAAATTCACCAAAATCGCACACACACATTTGTCCCCTTGCAAGAATTTTCTTCCTGCTCATGCGCAGAAGCTGTTATGCCAGGCTTCATGTTATGAGCCCCAATTAAGTCATTAATGTAAATTCAAACACACACGCTATTGCAGGGTAAACAGAAAAGCAGTTTATCCAAAATAATGCTGTGCGCATGCACTTTAAACTGAGCAAATTAGCTCACACACAGTTAACAGTCCTTCAAAGCTGTGAGAGACAAAATCAAACAGAGCAGATAAGAACAGCTGTGAGAGCGTCACCACCAAACATCTTCAAGTGAGTCCACAAGATTTACTTAGCTGTGAAATATCCCAAAAAGTCTGTGAAAGTCCAGAAACAAAGCAAACACGACGTATCCTTCCCCAAATGGATAAACTCCCACATGCGCTCTTTGCAATGCTGGTAATTTATCAGCAACCTCATTAGCCTAATTGCCTCAGCCACAGGTGTTCTCCCTTATCTCCGACGATACGTGCACAATTGGTCCCTTCTAGCCATGAGCCTGCGCGTTCTGGCATCTATCCACTGATCCGAGTCCAGGTCCGATGACCCACTAATGGGGTCATTAACTAATGAGCTGGCTGCATCCATCTCTCTACCTGATTCTTCTTCTCCCCCAGCATCTGACCCTGGCAATGAATCTTCACTATCAGAAGCTGATGGTAGTAAGACAAGTCTCTGGGAGCCTGAGGACTCCCCTAAACCAACATCCAAATTCCCCATTGCAGGAGCTGGCCCAGAGCCAACCACAACAGAAGCAAAAACATGCTGAGACGCCACACATGCATGCAAGCTAACTGAAGCTGTGCATGCAGGGCACTGGAAGCAGCAGTAATAGGAATCCGTCCCTGGTTTATGTGCAAGATATCTGGTCAATGTGGGTTGTGATGGAGTGACCTTGTGATTCGAGAGACCAAGCGTTCCCTTCCCTTGGAGCAGGAGTGTCAAACTAGATTTCATTGAGGGCCACATCAGAGTTGTGATTGATCTTGGGGGGGGGGGGCTAGGATGACAGTGGCCATGGTGGGCATGACCAGCTTGATTAAAGTGACCAGATTTTTACATTGGCAAAGAGGGACACCATCTCCTCCTTTATAGCCACCTCCCCTCTTCCAGTCTGTTGGAACGGACAAAAGTTTTAGAAAGTTTCTGGCTGTGCCATGGCTGAAGTGGGAAGGAACAGGCAGAACATGCAGGAGCCATTGGGGGTTTTGAGAAAGAGGGAGGGGAACTCAGGATCGTACCAGAAAAACCAGGGAAGGAAACCCTTTATCTAAAAAAAGGTCACCATTTTCGCAATAGGCGAAAGGGAGTCATTGGAGAGGTAGAGACCGCTCAGGTCAGGAATTATTTTAAAGGGATAGCCAGGACACAACACAGAGAGCCAAGGAAAACTTTTTGATGCATCCAAATCTACAGAAAGCAGCAAGAGAATTTCAGAACCGCCTCCTCTCCACCACCAAAGGGAGGGGGAGATTATGAGTTCCTCGGTTCCTCGTGGCACCGGCTGCTACGGTGGTCCCGAGCACCTCCCCTCCTGCTCTCTCCCCACCGCTGGTTGTCCTCCTCTTCATTCCAAAGTCGGGACATTTTGAAAACGCCGCGGGAGCTGGGACAAATAATTGAAAAATGGGACTGTCCCATGGAAAGCGGGATATCTGGTCACCTTAAGCTTGATGTCACTTGTGTCAGGAGCTCCTGTGTGGCCCAAGCACTCTGCCAGCAAAAACGGGATCCCAAGTTATGTTTTCGGCTGCAACGGCTCCTGCAACCCTCTGCCAGTGAAAACAAAGCTTGGGAGGGCCAGATGGCAGAGGCACTGTGGACCAGTCCTTCACTGTTTCCAGGGCAACCTCGTGGGCCAGATCTAAGCATTCTACAGGCTGGATCTGGCCCCCAGGCCTTGAGTTTGAAACTCGTGTCTTAGACCCTTTGTAGATCCACCAAGACTAAGGTGGATCTGCCTTAATCTGAACACAAGTTAGTTTTACAAGAAATTAGATCTCTTTCCTGTTACAGTTTAAAAATAGAGATAGCATGCTGTACCCAGTTCCTCAAGCATTCCATAAAACGTTTGCCTGTCAGGCAAAAATATAAAAACTATAAATATCAGCCTGGGAAGGAAACAACTTGTGGGAATCAAATATTTTTTCCCAATCTCTGCTGGTCTGAATGGAAAGTCTGCACATTTTCAACTGAGAACGTGGCTGTAAAATTTTCAAACGTTGTGCTTTCTAGATGAGTCTGAAATTTACCCTGGCAAACTGGTCCCTGCACTCTAATGTTTAATGGGTTCGAATCCTCTTTGTGGCAAAACATATTGGCACAGTCCTCTAGCCTTGGCTTCTGAATGCTTGACTGGCTTTTCCTGAAAGGCATTTCTGCATCACACAGCCTCCCTCTCCCTCATCGCTGCCATGTTGTTTTTCTGAACCAAAACTGAAGTAGTGGTTGACATGTTTATTTACGTATTTATAAATTATTGATTATTCATTTATGATGAATGTATATTCTGATTTATCATTTATTGCTTTATATGTACACTGGGACCTTATGTGCCGGAGACAAATTCTTTGTGTCCAATCATATTTGTCCAATAAAGAATTCTATTCTATCTATTCTATTCTATTCTATTCTATTGCATTCCATTCCACTCCACTCCACTCCACTCTACTCTATCTATTCCATTCCATTCTATTCTCATTCTTGTATTCTATTCTATTCTACTCTATTCTACTCTATTCTATCTATTCCATTCCATTCTATTCTCAGCATAGCTTGGTTGGAGCAGGGGCGGGGGGCAGGAAAAAGACCTCTCTACCAATGAAGAAGAGGAAGAAGGACAGAATTGAAACATGCCCCTCCCCTCTTGCCCCCCCCCCCCCGCCGCTGGCCGTCCCCCTCTTCATTCCAAAATGCAATGGTAGTTGAATAGAATAGAATATTTGGTGGGACATTTTTGAAATGCTGTGGGATGCAGAACAAATTCTTAAAAAGCGGGACTGTCCCACCAAAAGCAGGACGTCTGGTCACCTTACCCTATGCGACTCCTATCCCACCCTCCCTGCATGCGTCTCCTGCCAGAGATCTGAAAATCAACTGGCTGGCAGGAGGCCCGTGGGCATGCGCCCTGGAGCTGACCTGGGTGTCAGCTCGTTAGCTCACAGAGATGGCTCTGCGTGCCGCCGGAGGCACACGTGCCATAGATTCACCATCACGGATATAGTACTTACTGAAATATAGTGATGCCATCATTCCTTGTCTAAACCCAGCATATATCATGTGGGGGGGGGGATTCTGGCAGAGAGCCAACTTTGAAACCACAAAGAAATACAAGGCGATGTCTTTCTTTCTTTCTTTTATTTTTCAAAGAAAGCAGCCTGCCTGAAACTTTTTTAGGCTCGTGCAACAATTACTGCTGCAAATTGATGACTTTGCAAACTTACTCCCAGGAGTGATGCAGCCAGGAGGCATTACTTTAGGTTTGCACACTGCAGCCTTGGAAAATGCTCAAAAAGGGCTTTGCTTTCCATTGAATGTCACCATATGAGAGATGTTGTCATGCCCATCAGGTAAGTCCATTACCAAAAAAGATTGCAGGGCTTCATGCTTTCCGAAACAACTGTATCATTTGACACTGATCTTTGTGGTTTGAACTTGGGGTCTTATTTTAGAAACATTCACAGCTTAAGCAGAAAGGAACTGCTGCAGACTTTTCTTTTCTTCCTTTTCATAAAGTGCCAAGTCAAACAGCTAACAGAGGGGGGGGGGCTTTGGCTTTCTTACTCCAGAGGATCTGAACAGTAAACTGAAGTCTTTAGCTTGAGGGGTGGTTTTGAATGACTCATCCTTCACTATTCTATTGGGCAAGGAATCCTTGCTTTGAATTTCATGAGTATGAATGGAGAGCATGAACCGTATAGATCTCTCCATGCTGAGGCAAAAAGATAAAATCTCACTTGTGTTAAAATGACACCACAGTTCTTTATTTTTTTATTTTTTGCACCCTACTTTAGACCAGTGAAGGGCTGCCAAAATTTTTACTACCACAGTATTGGCGTGGGTTATGCAGGATGCCCTGCATTTTCTTTCAATATCTTTCAGTGCAAATTGGGTGCTCTGGGGTGGAGCTCCATTTTTGCTACCCCACTGCGTTCCTCCCACCATCCATCCAGGCAGTAGATTCTTATATACAGCTATTGTCCATGTTTTCTCTTATCCACCCAGTTATAAAATTCCTTCCAAATCTCATAATATGATATATCTTTATTCCTTAATTCTTGTGTTAATTTATCCAGTTCTGCACAATCATATATACTTTTTTAATCATAACTCTCTCTGTTGGTGTTTCTTCTTTTTTCCAATTTTGAGCTATACATATCCTGGTTGCCGTAGACTTTATCTACTGGTTTCCTTAGACTTTTAAGCATTATTCATCTTGCCTTTCCATTTAAAAGTACTTTGATTTTATCAGTTTTAATGGACCAATATTTCATATGGCTTATTTCTACTTTTTAAAAAATCCATATTGTTTCTTAGTGAACATAAAAAAGTGCATGCTTATCAGAAAGATAAAACACATTGGTTTCATGCCTTCTTCTTTAAAATGCTTGATAATTAATAATAGGAACAAAAAGCCTGGAACAAATGAGTTATCAAGTTTTCCATCCCCGTCCTCTTGAGTTCAGGAACGGGGAGCCATTCCAGCAAGAATTCTTACTTTCCAATAATTCTTACTTTCTGCCACGTGGCGTTCACAAGATGCTGCTTTGTGCTGAATCAGTCTATCGACTGACTGCCCTTTTCATCAACCTGGTGCTCTCCAGAAGCCTTAAATAATAGTTTCCATTCTGCCCAGCCCACATGAGATCAATCAGAAATTGGAAATCAAATGTGAATAAGGGTATGCCATATACACAATGCAACTGCATTGCTTTTATTTTTCAAGGCAGTTGTGTGTTTTTCCCCAATGTATGGTTTATCTATGTTTTATGACCTTTCTTGTCACACCATTGGTAAATGAATCACTGCTTCCCCATGGAGTTTGTTGTCAGAAGGTTACAAAAGGTGATCACATGTCCCCAGGACACTGCAGCCATCATAAATATGAGCCAGTTGCCAATGCCTGAATTTTGATCATGTGACCACAGGGAGGCTGCAATGGTCGTAAGTGTGAAAAACAGTCATGAATCACCTTTATCAGTGCTGTTGTAACTTTCAACAGTCACTAAACAAATGGTTGTAAGTCAAGGACCATCTGTACAGTATTTTTATCATTCATTCCCCAATTGTAACAACGCAGTTGTCAGCATTCCGAATAACGTGCCCATGGAAAGCAGAACTCCGAGACAGATTCCTCAAAGAATATCTTTGACCTTCTGACAACAAACTCAAAGGGGAAAGCCAGGTTCACTTAGCAACTGCTGTGAGATTCATTTAACAACTGTGACAAGAAAGGTCATAAATTGGGGAAAACATCACGGTTCGGTGATGTCATCGTGACATCACCAGCAGGTCACTACCGCTTTGGGCGAACTGGTCCGACATGGGAGGAACCTGTTAGGCTAAGCAATCCTGTGTGATATTTCATATAAGGTAAAGGCTGAAATGTATTACCATATTTATTTTATTTATTTATTTATTATTTAGATTTGTATGCCGCCCCTCTCCGCAGACTCGGGGCGCCTCACAACAAAGTGAAAACAATTTACAACAAATCTAAATTACTGTTTAAAAATATTTTAAAAACCCCATTTTCTAAACATACATACAGACATACCATTCATAAATTGTATATGCCCAGGGGAGATGTCTCAGTTCCCCCATGCCTGACGACAAAGGTGGGTCTTAAGGAGCTTACGAAAGGCAAGGAGAGTAGGGGCAGTTCTAATCTCCGGGGGGAGTTGGTTCCAGCGGGCCAGGGCCGCCACAGAGAAGGCTCTTCCCCTGGGGCCCACCAACCGACATTGTTTAGTTGACGGGACCCAGAGAAGGCCCACTCTGTGGAACCTAATCGGTCGCTGGGATTCGTGCGGCAGCAGGCAGTCTCGGAGATATTCTGGTCCAGTGCCATGAAGGGCTTTAAAGGTCATAACCAACACTTTGAAATGTGACCGGAAATTGATCGGCAACCAATGCAGACTGCGGAGTGTTGGTGAAACATGGGCATACCTAGGTAAGCCCATGACTGCTCTCGCAGCTGCATTCTGCATGATCTGGAGTTTCCGAACACTTTTCAAAGGTAGCCCCATATAGAAAGGTAATGTAGAATGTAAAGCATGCTCATGCTGAGTCATTGGGTGTGAACTGCAATGTGATTGGGCCAGAGCATTATAATATGCAAAGCAACTTCACCATTCCCTTGTTAGTCTGTTGGTGGTCTTGTTGGTGGTTTGTTAGTCGTTTGCAGTGGATGATGGCTGGAGCAGTTTGAGCGTGAGTTAGATATCGAGTAGAACTGAGATAGTGATACAAAGAAACCTGGATAGGTTTAGTATCTGCTAGAAACCTGGATTGGTTTTGTATCTACTTGTAACCCGGATTGGTTGAATATCTACTTGTAAGTAAATGTAACTGAAAAAAGAAAAAAGTATCTGAATGTAGCTGATGTAAAATTCCTGTATATAGAAGACTGGAGATATTTTTCACTGAAAAGTAAACTACAGTGATCCCTCGATTTTCGCGATCTCGTTCTTCGCGAAACGCTATATCGTGATTTTTCCCACCCGATGACGTCACTCTCTTCCTTCCTTTCTCATCTTTCTTTCTCTCTCTCTTTCTCTATCTTGCTTCTTCCTCTCTCACACTCTCTTCCTCCCTCTCTCATCTCTTTCTTTCCTTCTCTCTCTTTCTCTATCTCTCCCCCTCTTGCTGGCGGGCGGGCGGTGGGCGGGCGGCGGGCGGGCGGGCGGGCGGGGGCATCAGCGAGGAAGACCCAGGGAAGGTTCCTTCGGCCGCCCAGCAGCTGATCTGCTCGGCAGCGCGGCAGCAGCGAGGAGCCGAATCGGGGTTTCCCCTTTGCGTGGGCGGCGGGGAAACCCCGATCTTCGTCTGCTCGCTGCTGCTGCGCTGCTGAGCAGATCAGCTGCTGGGTGGCCGCAGCAGCAGCGAGCAGACGAAGATCGGGGTTTCCCCGCCGCCCACGCAAAGGGGAAACCCCGATCTTCGTCTGTTCGCTGCTGCTGCACTGCCGAACAGATCAGCTGCTGGGCGGCCGAAGGAACCTTCCCTGGGTCTTCCCCGCCGCCCACGCAAACTCCACCATCTGCGCATGCGCGGCCATGAAAAAAAGGGCGCACATGCGCAGATGGTGTTTTTACTTCCGCAACCCTACATCGCGAAAAATCGATTATCGCGAGGGGTCTTGGAACGGAACCCTCGTGATAATCGAGGGATCACTGTACTGTTTTATACAAATTCATTCATTCATTTATTATTTATTTATTTTGTCCAATACAAATTGAAAGTTAAAGAGAATAAAAACGTGTAGTAGTAAATATCAGGGAAGGGATAGAAGAAGAGATATGAGAATAGAATACATCAATGAACAGTAGAGGAAAGGAAAAGATATATAAAATATAGGAGAGACAATTGGACAGGGGACGGAAGGCACACTAGTGCACTTATGCTCGCCCCTTACTGACCTCTAAGGAATCTGGAGAGGTCAACCGTGGAAAGTCTAAGGGAAAAATGTTGGGGGTTGACACCATGGAGTCTGGTAATGAGTTCCATGCTTCAACAACTCAATTGCTAAAGTCATATTTTTTACAGTCAAGTTTGGAGCAGTTGATATTAAGTTTGAACCTGTTGCTTGCTCTTGTGTTATTGCGGTTGAAGCTGAAGTAGTTGTTGACTGGCAGGATGTTGCAGCATATGATCTTGTGGGCAATACTTAGATCATGTTTAAGGTGTCGTAGTTCCAAGCTTTCTAGACCCAGGATTGTAAGTCTAGTCTCGTAGGGTATTCTGTTTCGAGTGGTGGAGTGAAGGGCTCTTCTGGTGAAGTATCATTGGACCTTTTCTAGGGTATTGATGTCCGAAATTCGGTGTGGGTTCCAGACAGGTGAGCTATCTGATTCATTAAATTGTCACAGTATATTCTGATATCTTATCTAGTCCTCATGCGTTACTCTGCTTATATATATATCCGGACAGAACCCACTGCGGCTATGGGTCCTTGTTCAAAGTACTGTAATTGCTCTGCATACATGGAAACATCCTTGTTAATCTCTGCCTTTTCCTTTTCCCTTAGGACACTTCATACTACATAGCAAGGAAATCATTCCTGTGGCAGCCATCAGCCTGCTGCCACCGCTTTTGATGACTATCATGATCACCGTGGTATTCTATCTCTGCCGAACCCATCGGCAGAAGAGGCTGTCCAAGGAGTGGGCCCAGAAACGGACTTTGTGCCGTGAGCGGCCTGACTCCAACAGAGCCGCCATTTACGATGGGATCCTGTCAGTCAAAATAGATCATCATTCTGCTCTCCACCCGGCCTGTGCCGGCAACCTCAGCCACATCAACGAAGTCCTGCCGGTTGAGTTGGAAGAAAGAGTGGGGAAAGGGCAATTTGCGGAAGTCTGGAAAGCCAAACTGAAGCACCCGTCTTTGGGCAAGTATGAGATGGTGGCCGTGAAGATTTTCCCTTGCGAGGAATTCGCATCCTGGAAAAACGAAAGCCAGATCTTCTCGGATGCTAACCTGAACCACTGCAACATCCTTCGGTTCCTTTCCGCAGAGGAGAGACACTCTGGCCTTCAAAAAGAATACTGGCTGATTACCGCCTATCACAGCCAAGGCAATCTTAAGGATTACCTGTCCAGGAATATTCTCAGCTGGAGAGACCTGCAAAAGATGGCAGGTTCCCTCGTCAGTGGGGTGACCCACTTGCACAGTGACTACACTGCCAGTGGCAGCCCAAAAATTCCCGTTGCCCACCGGGATATCAAAAGCACAAATGTTCTCATGAAGAACCATCAAGAATGCGTTCTCTGTGATTTCGGAATCGCTCTGAGGCTGGATCCATCTTTGAGCGTGGGAGATTTTGCTAATAGTGGACAGGTGAGCACTGTAGAACAAAACTAATAGTTTATTTCGCTTGTTGACTTAAGCAGAGAAGGCAGTGTCAATTTCTCCAACATATTGTTGCCATCACCCACACCCACACCCTTGCATTTTTTCCACTCCACTTGTTTCTTTATCTGGAACGCAGTAGAAAGAAATGAAATCCTGTGTATGTTTCCTTCTGAACAAGAACATGTTGCATGAAAACACACATATGTAAAACTCCCGTGTTTTGTGTTCTCCTGTGCAAATGTTCATGCATAGAAACATAGAAGTCTGATGGCAGAAAAAGACCTCATGGTCCATCTAGTCTGCCCTTATATTTTCTGTATTTTATCTTAGGATGGATATATATTTATCCCAGGCATGTTTAAATTCAGTTACTGTGGATTTATCTACCATGTCTGCTGGAAGTTTGTTCCAAGGATCTACTACTCTTTCAGTAAAATAATATTTTCTCATGTTGCTTTTGATCTTTCCCCCAACTAACTTCAGATTGTGTCCCCTTGTTCTTGTGTTCACTTTCCTATTAAAAACACTTCCCTCCTGGACCTTATTTAGCCCTTTAACATATTTAAATGTTTCAATCATGTCCCCACTTTTCCTGCTGTCCTCCAGACTATACAGATTGAGTTCATTAAGTCTTTCCTGATACGTTTTATGCTTAAGACCTTCCACCATTCTTGTAGCCCGTCTTTGGACCCGTTCAATTTTGTCAATATCTTTTTGTAGGTGAGGTCTCCAGAACTGAACACAATAATTCATGGCATGGCATGGCATGACGATATGGCATACACTATTAAAATAAAGAATGTGGTGCATGCAGGATTGTTCTTGTTTACAATTTCCTTTTTCTTGAAATCAATCCAATGGAAGTTGTACCTGTACTGGTAATCCTTTAGATCAGATGCACCCCTTGATCCTGCATCCATTGCGAGCATTTAAGTCAGTAGTAGGTTCTTTGTTTTGGATCTGGCTCTACTTACAGCAGTAACATAGTAGTTAGCAATCTTCGCAGAATGGATTGATCTCTCTCTTCTCTCTCTCTCTCTCACTCACACACACACACACACAAATACCCACACCACACTCTCACACACATGCACATTTTGTTTATTCAGCAACTGTTCAGAATCATCTTTGTTGATCAGTTAGTTAGGATCTCGGACAAAACCACACAACTTCCCAGAACTTCCTTCTTTTTCTGTCTTTTGGAAAAAGGCAGCAAAGGTACGGAGAAGAATTGATCAAACCAAAATGAGGATATTTTTTTTTGCATATTCACTACTACTCAAAATTTCAACATACATTAACATTTTCCTCGGCCAAATTTCTGAAGATTAAAGATTGGAGATGCTCTGTATTTTATGATGGAGATTTAAAGGTGTATTTTATTCTGTAGCCAAAGCCTATGTATGATAAGAACATTTTGTGTGATGGGATGGATCTGTCATAGCTTCTAGTGTTGCCTATAAATTGACATGGCTTGTCTCTCACACTTACACACGTGTACCTGTTTTAATCTTTATGTGGTTATTATTAGGTGGGTACTGCCAGATACATGGCTCCTGAGGTTTTGGAATCCAGGGTGAACCTTGAAGATCTGGAATCCTTTAAACAAATGGATGTCTATTCTATGGCTCTGGTTTTATGGGAGATAGCCTCCAGGTGTGATGCTATAGGAGGTAAGGCAATCAACATTTCTCAATCTTTTTTTTTTTTTTGGAGCAAAGGAGGGGGATGAATCACCTCTCATTTTCAAATTATTGCAATATTGTTTCCATCTGCATATTCCAATAAGTATTGGCCAAAGAGCATGGGAAAATGCATTCCTGAAATGGAAGACATTCCAAGGTCCAATAGAGAAGAAATCTGGTCATTAAATTTAAAAGTCACCTATATCCAAGAACCATCAAATCAACATTAATTACTGAGTGATCTGGCTCATTGCAAAGCAGTTTCATGCAATTCACATGTGATTACTTACCCACTGTGAAATAATTGTTACCATTACATTATATTAAAATTGTTCTTCGCTTTAGCAGAGCTCAGAATCATCTTCGCTGATATACATTAGTCTCAAGACTCATTAGGCTTGGAGAAAACAGTCAAGAAGATCAAACGATACTAACTGATGTATTGTTTCAATGATCTCAACAAACTTGAATGAATAAAAATCGTTTTGTAGAAACAATACTCTTATCAATTATCAAAATGCTTAGGATTGGAAATATTCAATCAGATGTAGGGAAAAAGAAAAAGAAAGAAGGGAGGGAGGGAAGGAAGGAAGGAAGGAAGGAAGGAAGGAAGGAAGGAAGGAAGACTCCAGACTATAGTTCAAGACTTCTACAGCATCACCTATTCAAAGTGCTAATGTATCCTGCTGATTTACAGTCAAATGCCTTCTTGGGGTGGGCCTCATTGACAGCTGTCTGAATCACAAGTAATTGTTCGAAGAAAAACTTGCTTTCTTTAGCAAGATTTATTGAGATGTAATGGATGGTATTATTAAATCAATTTCAGCAACTGAACTATTTCTAAATTAGAATCAAATTTCAGAATCCAAAAATGCATTTGAATAGAGATATTTTTAGTTTGTTTCTAAACATGTTCCTATGAAATGGTGATATGTGGTCCAGTTCATTGATAAAGGAGCAGGCTGTTTTTCAAAAATCTCTGAACGCTTATCAGTCTGTGAATCAACCATCAACAGCAGATTATACTTCACCCTGCAGTTGTTATATACAGTATACAGAGGTGGGCTGCTAAGGTGGAACGGTGACATGTGCTCACCTCCATGGCTCTGAGTGCTAGCAGAGTCCAGCGCAATTATGCTACTGCACCTGGGCAGGTAGCAAAATCGCACATGGACATGCGGGATGCACCCAGGTGGGGATTCTGCATGTGCACGCGCAATTTCACTACCTGCCCAGGTGCAGTAGCATAATTGTGCTGGACTCCGCTAGCACTCAGAGCCACAGGGGTGAGCAAATGTCACCGTTCCACCTTAGCAGCCCACCTCTGACAGTATATGTTGAATAATATAGGAAAGAAGACCAAGTTCGTTGGTCCGTGGTCAAGGACTCCACTATTTATCTCCCATGACTATTCCAAAAACTGTAAAAATGGAAACACTACAAGATAGTTGCTCCTATTCTCAACACTTGCAGGTGTTCCAGAAGGAAACCATGGATCTACTGAGAAGGATGCATTCCTATCATCTAAGTCAGTGATAGATTGGGTGGCAAAAGGGTGTGCCCATACCCATGCCCTCCCCCACACATATGCACAACCCCTGTGCTGGCCCCCACACATGCACACAACCTCTCACGCTGCCCCCCTGCGAATGCGCACAGGCCTCATTCAAGACCCCGGACTCCTGAAGCCTGGGGATTGTGAAAAACAGCCGAACCGAAAATTCAGAAACGAACTTCTGGTTGGCCCATTTTTCATCATCCCCAAGGTTCAGGGAAGTCTCCTGAAGCCTGGGGATGGTGAAAAACGGTCCAACGGGCCAACCAGAAGTTCATTTCTGAACTTCCATTTTTTGCCATCCCCAAGCTTTAGGCGGCTTTCCTGAATCCTGCAGAAAGTGAAAATGGGCAGAGGCCAAAAATGGTTATGTGTGCCCTTCATCTAAGTCCTGATGAAGGATATCTACTAAAATGACTAATTTTGTTTCAGTGCCATGATTAGGCCTGAATCCTGGCTAAGGGAGACCTAAACAATTCATTTCCTTTAGATTCCTTTACAAATGGTATAGGGTTTCCTAGATGAGCAGGGGGTTGGACTAGAAGATCTCTGAGGTCCTTTCCAACTCTGTTAATAGAGTGCCTACCACTTTCTCAACAAACTTCCTCTAGTCTAGAAGAAGAAATTCCATACAAGAATACTCCACTATCAAGACATGGAATGTCCTTTTTTGGAGAAGCAGGTACAAGACTTCCTCCGGGTACAAACCACCGCCTCCTGAATCCACCTGCACTTATTCTACCCAGAAACCAGCAGGGACATTGGCCTAACTATACAAGTGGCAAAGCTCAGATATTTAATTGGTTGATTTATCTGCAGCCGCTTGACAGCATCTAAACATTGAACCAATAAGCCCACAGGAAAGAAGCATGTAAAGATTTTCCTCCCTGTATTTGATTTACAGCAATGCCATATTTGTGATTTCTTCCATTATTGTAGAGGTGAAGAATTATGAACCCCCCTTCGGATCAAAGGTCCGAGAGCGACCTTGTATGGAAGTTATGAGAGATGTTGTGCTGTATGGCCGGGAACGACCAGAGATACCACCTAACTGGTTGGCCCACCAGGTGAGTTCTCAATGTATTCCAGATCAATATGATGTCTGTATTGCTCATTTTAATAAAATTAGTAAAAGATAATAATGGGAAGTCCATCAGTAGAATCTTTTCTTTGGTTGAATGTCCACCTTATAACCAAGAAGATAAATGCAATTATATAACTAAAATAATTAGTTATAATTATTTACAACTATGTAAATAATTAATTACAAAATAATTATATAATTAGTTCCTTTGAAATTATTGTTATTATTATTATTTATTAGATTTGTATGCCGCCCCTCTCCAAAGACTCGGGGCGGCTCACAACAACTCGGGGCGGCTCACAACATTATATTACTCATAGTTAATTCTTGCCAAAGGCAATCCGATTTAACTATCAAAAAGATCTGTTTTGGGGCACCTTTTTCCTTTCCTTTCAAAAAGCAGACATTTTAGTGCCAGCAGAAACAAGCAGTGCATCGCAGAACCCATTTCTGTTTAATTTTTCCTTCAAAAATTAATTAACTTTGAAATCTCTCTGAAAATATAAATCTGCTTAGAATAACATTAATTTTAATAAACTTAATCTTGGCACACCAGCTTGATGGAATTCTAATCCATCTATTAATATCCATAGCAATCTTATCTATAACATTAATCATATTACTTTCCACGTCTTTTGAAATGTTTTTGCGATTATTTAATATATTCTGTACAGAAAGCAAAAGCCAACCTCTTACAGTGATCTATCATATATCAAAGAAACTAAATTAATTTTTCCAATGAATTTATAACCCAGATATTTAACAAATTGTTGAAATATCTTTATCAAGTTACACAATGAAATAAATATAGAATGGTACAAAAAATGTCATCAGCATGTAGAAATAATCCATACAAGATACCTAACAATAACATGAAGTAACCTAACACAAATTCCCGATGGCTTCATCATTAAATCAAAAACCAACAATAAAAGTGAACAAGCCTACCAGTTGCCTTGCTGTAACTCAATTATCCCAGAAACTAACCAAGTTATTACTCTTTAAGCTTCAAATACCACGGTCTTGGCATATTCGGGTTTCTTCCCGTGTAGGATTCAGAAATTTCTGGCGACATTTCGACAAGCTCCCACTTGTCATCTTCAAGCTGGTGCTTCTGTCCTTGTTCTAGGGCGAACACAGCGAGACCTGAGCTGCCTTCCCTCTATAAATATTGGTGATGGTGTGTGTGTGTGCGTGCGTGCGTGCGTGTGTATAGATATAGGTATATAGATATACTATTCCTCACAAGCACCAACAAAACATCTTTAAACAGATTTCTTTTTTTCTTTTAAGCAATAACAAACCCACTAATATAAGCATCTACCTGGTATAATCACACTGAATTCGAAGAGTGATGCTTGTCATTTAATATAAACAGAAACATCATTTTGTGTAAAAGAAGGATCAAAATGCCACCATACCATGAACTGAACATTTTAGATATGAAATCTGAATGTGACCGAGATTTGATATCATAACAAGGTTAATTCTTGAATCTAAAACATTTTCAAGTAAAGAAATGAAAATAAAAAATAATCTTTATTTAAAACTAGTTCTGTGGGTGTAAGAAATAAAAGTCAGATAATCCTTGAGTTGCGACTATTTGTTTTAGTGACTTTTCAAATGCACTTTAGAAAGTGACATATGGCAGGTTTGGACATTTACAACTATTACAGTATCTCCATGATCAAAATTCAGATACTACTTGGCAATTGGTTAAGATTTATGATGGTTGCAGTGTCCCGGTGTCGTGTAATTCTCTTTTGCGACAGGTCCATGCCAGCTTTACAAAGGAGACCAGACTAAAAAAATAGATAAGTCAGCACTACTTTTATTGTCGCAATTACAATAACAAAAACTTGCTTCCTCTGCCCCCAGTCTTTGAGTGATGTTTTCTCAAATTATTTTCTTGGCCTGGGCTCAAGCTCCATGTGACATTTGCCTTGGAAGGGACTATTTCTTGTTTCCTTCGTGGTCATTTCTTCTGCCCTCTATATTCAGTTAGCTATTTTCATGTGCTTTCCACTTAGTCTTGACTCCTAAAGCATCCAGGAACAAAAGAACCTGCACTGAAAAATATGAATTCAGTTGGACCTGTGTAGATCTTGGTCCTGGAGATGCCATTTACAAACCTGTCATTGAAGCACCCCAGATTAAGCATATGAGAATATTTGCATTTGGGGAAGAAAACCTCATTTCCAACCCAAAATAAATGAAGACCACTTTAGGATGCCTTAGCAAGAAGTTGGGGATAAGATGGAGACAATGAGGATCTGCCATTGTCAAGGTGGGATGGTGGACATTTAAAGGTTTGTTTGTATTGTTAGATTGGCTGGCTGATTTTGGAATGGTTGAGAGGGAATACTCTTGAATTACAACAATTGTCTCTTCAAGAAAATATGGCACTTTCAACTAAGTTGTAGTTTTAATTGCAGAACTAAGATTGCAGAATGGTTGAATGTTACAGTTTTATCAAATGGAAATCTACACTAGGGAACGGACTGGAAACAGATTGATAGTGGCGAAGTGTTTATTGGCAACAATTAAACATGGGTATTGCTGTATTTGCTCTGAACCCTTATTCCACCAGATTTATGATGCAACTGAGTAAACCTAGACACAAAGTTACCGTTATGAAATTAGAATGGCTAAATATTGCAAATTTACCTGCATGAAATTTCCAGTAAAAGAGTTAGATCTAGGAATGTTATTTTCATGTATTTACAGCATGATCTGTTTTAAAATGGAAGTTACACAATAGTTTCCTTCTTGTTCATTTCAGGGAATGCATTTACTGTGCGACACCATCACAGAATGCTGGGATCATGACCCCGAAGCTAGACTTACAGCCCATTGTGTCGCAGAGCGATTCAACTTGATGGAACAAACAGATTGTGATGACATTCTCAACAACAACAGCATCGACAACGAAGCAAACAAAATGGGTTGTACAAGAGATGAGAACCAAAATAATGACCGGAACATTCAATGACTAGAGAAATAAAAGCAGGACAGAACCACCAATTGGGCATGTCTTCCAAGAAATATATCGTCAGCCCCATTCATTTAATTTCCTGGACAAATTTTAAAAATGTACAAGACCCATTTATATATTATATTGTATTAAGGTTTCCTTCAACACAGATTATTAATCATTTTATACTTTTTTAAAAATGTACACTGAAATGCAACAGGACTCCAAGAATGAATTGCTCTGCTGCTTTCACATCAGCAGAATGGAAAGTGGTGCTGTAAGGGCTACTGCATAGGTAAACCTTACTGTGTGAATAAAGACCACTCATGCTAAAGCAGATACGTGAATACACAAGGCATTTGTTTTTGTATTTTAAAATTTTTCTTCTTAAATATTAATTCTACCAGATGGACTAAATATTGACCCAATCTATCTTTTTTCTAAAGAATACTATATTTTTCAGAGTATAAAATGCACTTCTTTTCCTCCTGAAAGAGGCTGAAAATTTGGGTGTGCTTATACTCCAGAGGTAGCCCCGCCCACTCGCTAGCCCCTTCCCTTCGGCCTCCGCATACCTTCTTCCTGGCGGCAGAGATTGCTACGGACAATGGCTTGTGTTATTGGGCTCTGCGCGTTGCATTTTAAGCTTCCGAAAGCTTCCGAATGCTTTCGGTGCCCAAAATAGATACCCAGAACAACTGCTGCCTTCTCTTACACCTTCCATGCTCTGAAGATAAGCTGTGCTTTGGAAGCTGTTTTTCAGCCCAAACACGAGCTAAGCAATATTCCCTGCTTTGCCTGCTTTTCTAATTGCTGTTCCCTTCAACAATCAGCTGTGCTTTAGAAGCTGAGCCTCAACCATTCCCAGCCTCAAAACCAGCAAGTGAACAAATGTGCTGCAGTCTAAGGATTAGCTAGATGAATACCACCTGGTAGGCAGATTTCCCACCTTCCTAATTTTCCTTCCCAAAAACAAAGGTGCATCTTATACTCTGGTGTATCTTATACTCTGAAAAATACGGTACTTTTTTAAGAACATTAACTGGGTAAAAGCCGGGGTTTCTTATTTTTTAAAAACCAAATTCTTTTCACAGATTTTCTAGTTTTAATACAGATCCAGATAATAATGTACAAAGCCAGATTACAGTTTGGCTTTGGTTTAAATGTGACATGTAAAAACCACCATCACAGCTTATGATTTATGACTTACATATGTGGGAACCATGCCATTGTGGGTTTAAAGAATGATTTAGAAATCACTTCTTGGAATGTGTTAACCCAATGTCTTTGAACCATTTTGTTACATCATTTTTAAAAAACTGTTAACCAATATGAATCCAAAATCTAAATCTGCTAGCTCAATCCTGATTTGCTTAGGAACAATCTTTTCTCCATTACAGCCAGAGTCCATATTTTAACTAAAGAAAATGTGAATCTCATTCTTTAATTATTTTCTTTTTCTCCTATATTTCAGAAGCATAACCAAATTCCAAGACAATTCATGTGGACCCCTAAATAGAAGTGAGGATTTTTCAGCACAAACATCCTTCTCATTCAAGTTCCTTAGTTCTTCTTGTGAATTCAGGGCGATCATTGGAGCAATCCTGATATAAAGCTTGGAGTACAATTGGATTACAACATAAAACTTTCTGCATGCATAAGTCTCATTTATTTACATATAAGTGACTGTCTGCAATGTGTATTGTAACTGAAATGAAGTTCTATTGAAACTGGTGAAACTTATTTTGGGATAAATTTGTTTAAAACTGTCTGACATATTTCCCCCCCCCTCCCCAATTGATTGGCGCCTCTCATTGAATGTTCACACATTCCAAGTACATTGCTATTCAACAGAACTCTAAAGATCATGAAAGCTGAGCACTTGCTTGCAAGATCTCATTCCTAGATTCACCATAAACTGCCATGTGAGTTTTTCTAAGCGAGAGATACTATCAGCAATTAAAAGCCATTAGGAAACTTAGCCTGTGCCCTTCTGCAGCCGCAAGTACAATCAGTGCTGATCACTTCATTATTAGTATTATTAAAGCAGAGAAAACAAAAAGTTCCTTTTGATCATTTTATTTCTGTCCCTCCCCGTTAATCACATATGGTATCATACACAACTCACAAATAAGGTTTCAGTGCATTTCACAACAAAAAGAAAAAAAAGAAATACAAGGGAATATCAACCTGTATGCAGTTCATCCCTCTGAGTTCTTTTTAGCCTTTGTGGAATACAAGTGTGGTTGTTTAACCACATTTGGGTGGTTAAGTATACTAATATATCCCTGTGTATAGAAGAAAAATAAAAGCACTTGACAAACACACATACGCACATATTTTCATGATGGAAGGGAGAGGCTGTTTTGTTTTGTTGACTATGGTATATACACTGATTGGAAGACTACATCATAAGAAATAGAGTAAGGCACAACTCTTAGAAAAATTAAGGTAGCTCATAGTAATAAGAATGAAAGCCATAAATCAGTACTATTCTTAATTGCCAGCAATTCTTGGACTTCAATAAAATATTGGTAAATATAAAAACAAGGGGTACATTTACCTGACCATGGGTTCCTGATACCACATTGCATTAGGTTTTGTATGCACCCCCAGAGCAAAAAAAAGCAAGCCTTTCCCGGTACTATAGAAAAATTAAAGGTACAGACCTTCTACTAGATGGGCACATACAAATGCTAGAGAACAGAAAGGAAATTGCTCACCTGGATAGCTCAGAACACTAACTCACTTTTGCTGAGGGCCCAAGGAGCAAGGAGAGAGAGGGGGCAGAGACATAAAGTAACTTTTTTAAAAAGTTGCATAATTCAAGTCTCAATCTTCTTTTATAAGGAGACTTAAATATTTTCTTGGTATTTACAGCGTGAAACAATTACAAACAGTTCACGAAGGAAATGAGGCTGGGGGAAAAAACCAGCTGGAAATTGATCTGAATTTTATCCTCTGCCCCACCTTCCTCTATTCCAATTTATTTTGTTTTATTTTACTTTTTGCAGACAGAAGGGGGAAGAAACCCTTTACTTAACAATTCTAATCTACACTACAATGTTTTAAATATGATGCAGCTTACATGACTCCCCCATTCTTCCACACCTATGCACGCACTCCCCTCCAAGAATCAACTTTAAAAATTATTATCAAGTTCTGAGCCAGGCATCTCATAACACTGATTCCAAGGTCAGATCTATGAAAAGTTTTCCTCTTCATGATTTTCAGCAAAAGGTAATCCAAAGCAGCAGCAGCAAAAAAAAAAAGTGGCTTCTCTTTACAGGAGCACTAAAGCAGTTCAGATATGGGTGCAAACTGAACCCCAGATTTTAAAAAACACTGTTCGGGTTTTATTCCAGATGTATATCCATGGGAGCAAAATAGCCTAGACAAGTCTCAATGCCTATGCATCTACGTTGGTTGTTGTTGGTTGTTGTTTTAAAAGAAATCTTAGGCAGCTTCTGCAGTGTGTGCTTAAAAAGACAATGTCCAAATAAAATGTTGAGTGCCAGATAAAGGTGGTTGGTTTTTAAATGAGGGGGCAGAAACATAGCCAGAAATGTCCTTTCTTCTACCTTTTGATTTCTTACAACTTTAAAGTGCCCTAAAAGTTTTATTCTTTTTCTACTTATTTAATTTTGTGCAATTGTATAAAAAATCCAAAAGGACTCACAGTCAAGATACAGCATTTTGGAAGTTGTACAGATTAGACAAAAGAGAAGAATTATTATGAAGAAATGTGTCTAGTTAGTGTCCACTTCATGATTTTGTACTGCAGGCATCCTTTTCCAGAGGGGGTTATAATAAACCCAGCCATCTCCCTGCAAAGAGAAAACAGATTGAACACTTGAATGGTTTCCACATTAACCCAATAGCAAACACACGTTGCTCTAAGCATCAAATAGTCTGCATCTTTGTATATCATTAACCCATAAACACTCTTCCCTCTAAGCTGTGTGGCCGCGCGGCCGTGCAGGCGACAAGAAACCTCCGTGCAGCACTTTCCAAGTACCGTGCAGTTATGATGGGGAATATGCCTCCCCCCATCTGGGTCCGGCTCTTCCCCGCCCCACACGCACAGTCCAGCGAGCGAGGCCAGGAACAGGACAGGTGCTGAGGGATGCTACTGCCCCACAAGCCACCCCCAGAGAGAGGGGAGAAACGCTGGTGCGTTTCCTGAAACAGCTGTGAAGAGAGATCATTATGTTTACATGAATTGTGAAACCAATATTCTGCATTTTTTTCATATACTTCAAATGTGAAGTTATTGTACTGATAGACTATAACAGTATTTGTGCAGTCAGAAGCAGGCCATTGCTAGACGTGAGAAACTGTAAGATGAGGCAGATTTTCAGTGACTAACCGTGTACATTACCGTAAACACTATACAGTGGTACCTCTACTTACGAACTTAATTCGTTCCGTGACCAAGTAGAAAAGTTTGTAAGAAGAAGCAATTTTTCCCATAGGAATCAATGTAAAAGCAAATAATGTGTGCGATTGGGGAAACCACAGGGAGGGTAGAGGTCCTGTTTCCTCCCAGGAGATTCCTAAAAAGGCCCCATGGAGACTTCTCCCCGCCTTTTCCGGTCCTGTTTCCTCCCAGCAGATTCCTAAAAAGACCCTACGGAGGCTTCTCCCTGCCTTTTCCGGTAACAGTTTTGGAGGCTCGGGTTTGTAAGTGGAAAATGGTTCTTGAGAAGAGGCAAAAATCTTGAACACCTGATTCTTATCTAGAAAAGTTCGCAAGTAGAGGCGTTTGTAGGTAGAGGTACCACTGTACAAGTATTTAAATATTACAGATTTTTAGTATTATAAGTGATACTGATATATAACACTTTTAATTAAACGGTTACATTGAATAAATCTAACTTTGAATTTCAAACAACACTGATTTCCTTGTTGTCTTGGGTGACATCTGTGAAAAAAATCAAGGTGCTGAGGCATAAAAATGTGCCGTTCAGACACTATACTTTTCCGCATACACCAAAAAAAAAAATTAGAGGGAACATTGCCCATAAGATCCCAAACTATTATTCCCACTCACTGTAGCTGAAAGCCACAGCAGACCAAGTTTGGATATTGCAGTAGGCCATGGTAGATGGTTTAAAGCAGTGTTTCCCAACCTTTTTTGAGCCGTGGCACATTATTCATATTTTCAAAATCCTGGGGAACATTGAAAGGGGGGCCGGGGGGGGCTAAAGAAAAGTTTGGACAAAAAAACCTCTCTCTTCCTCCCTTTCGCTCTATTTCTCCCTCTTTCTCTCTTTTCCTTCCTTCCCTTCTTTCTCTCTCTCCATCCCTCTTTCTTTCTTTCTTCCTCTCTTTTTTGCTCTCTTTCTCCCTCCTTCCCTTCCTCTATGTCTTTCTCTCTCCCTTGCTCTCTCTCTCTCTCTGTGTCTCTCTTGCTATCTCTTTCTTGCTTTTTTCTCTCTTTCTTGCTCTCTCTCTCTCATTCACTGTCTCTTGCTATATGTCTCTTTCTTTCTCTTTGCCTCTCTTGCTATCTCTCTTTCTTTCTCTTTCTCTCTTTCTCTCTCTCTGTCTCTCTTGCTATGTCTCTCTTTCTTTCTCTTTCTGTCTCTCTCTGCCTCTCTTGCTAAGTCTCTCTTTCTCTCTTTCTCTCTCTCTTTCTCTATCTCTCTTTCTCTGCCTCTCTTGCTGTCTCTCTTTCTTTTTCTCTCTCTCTGCCTCTCTTGCTATGTCTCTCTTTCTCTCTCTCTTTCTCTATCTCTCTTTCTCTGCCTCTCTTGCTGTCTCTCTTTCTCGCTCTGTCTCTCTTTCTCTGCCTCTCTTGCTGTCTCTCTTTCTCGCTCTGTCTCTTTCTCTGCCTCTCTTGCTATGTCTCTCTTTCTTTCTCTCTCTCTCTCTCTGCCTCTCTTATATGTCTCTCTTTCTTTCTCTCTCTCTCAGCTGACTGCAAGCAGGAGTCCTGACGGCGGCAGCTGGACGTGCTGCTGGACGCCGTATATGCCAGGCCCGCAGCGCTAGCATGTACGGCGTCCAGCAGCACGTCCAACCGCCACCCTCAAGGCTCCCGCTTGCAGTCAGCTGAGAGAGAGAGAGAGCTCCCTCTTGCCACCGCCATCTCCCCACGACTGCCTGCGGCCGCTGCAGCCAACCCCCCCCCACTCCCACCGCCAGTGCCCTCCCGCCGGGCCCCAAAGGACACTTGCCACCGACGCCAGAAAAGCTCCAGCTGGGCGGGGCGCTGCCAGTGCCTCCGATCTGGGGCTCCCACTCGCAGCTGTCCCTCGGCTCCTGCCTGATGCCGCTGTTTCTGGCGCTCTCCTGCTGGGCCCCAAAGAAGGAAGGAGAGAAAAAGGCGCGAAGAATGAAGCTCTCCTTCTTCCTGCCTTCCTTCTTTGGGGCCCAGCAGGAGAGCGCCGAAAACCACGGCATCGAGCAGGAGCCAGGGGACAGCTGCGAGCGGGAGCTCCAGGTCGGCACCGGCAGCGCCCCGCCCAGCTGGAGCTTCCCTAGGAGCTTCGCGGCACACCTGGCTGTGTCTCGCGGCACACTAGTGTGCCGCGGCACACCAGTTGGGAAACGCTGGTTTAAAGCATAAAGGAAAGACTGCCCTCTGGTGGACAGGAAAAAAAGTGGTTACGGGAGGTGACCTTATTCTCATAGAAGAAAACTATGGGTTGTATTTAACCTAAAAGAGCTAATGACTTATCTGAACCTTCAAAGTACAGCAGTAAATCTAGTATAGTGCCAGTTTTGAGACATTTTCCTACCTAGTACATTACACCTGCACTAACATCTTGGACTTGTGTTATAAGTCAATATAGCTTCCTTGTTAAATCCCCTTCCACCCATGAGCTCTCTTAGCCGCTACCAATCTCCACCAGCAATTCAGGGGATAAATGTGAAAGGAAACAGACAGGATCAAGTATATTACAATCTTGAGATCAGACGGCAGTTTTACAATAAAACTAAAAAAGGCAAGAGCATTTTGTCAACTTTTGCCAAGGAATTAGGTCAGTAATAGTGATGTATTTTAAGTAATTTATGCTGTGAGCATGTAGGAAGTAGATAAAATTTTAGCAACTTGGCTTTTACCTTGCTCACATTAATGTATACCCTGATCCTTTCCCCCTGAGATATATAATCAATTTTAATACTTACAGAACAAATGCTGACCCAAACCTTCCTCTGAACTCTTATTGTACTAGCCTACATTCTGCATTGCTTAAACCTCATCCCCAAATACTGTGTTCAGTTCTAGAACTAAAAAAATGTAGGGAAGGGCTATAAGAATGACCAGGTGACCAAAGACTAGACCATAGGAGAGTTTAAGAAAAAATGGGCATGATAAACCTTGGGAAAAGGGTCAGATGTGGTGATCATACTTCACCACCTGAAGAGATATCGCTTGGAGGAAAGACATGACCTCTTCTCTAATGTCTAGAGTGAAGAAATAGTCTTGGATTACAACACCGTAGATTTCCGTTCAGGAGGAGCAGTAAACGAAGAAGTATTTACTAAGCTTCCCTCTGAAGCATGTGCTCAACTATCTCAGCACAAGCCTTAAAAATGGATCCCTGCAGTGGACAGAGAGCATTGTTGCTGGAACTGCTTCCTCCCCCCTCCCCCCCCATTTTAATTCTTATGATTCTACAAAGAAGCCAAACAAAATCTACGTCTGAAAAATTTGTAAAATGAATTGAAGAGATGTGAATGTGTATTGGAGCTAGGAAATAATATACAGTGGTACCTCTACTTAAGAACTTTTCTAGATAAGAACTGGGTGTTCAAGATTTTTTTGCCTCTTCTTAAGAACCATTTTCTACTTAAGAACCCGAGCCCAGAAAAATTTCCCAGGAAATTTGAGAGCGGCATGAAGGCCCGGCCAGTTTCTTGCCATTTCCCCTTTAATCCTGGCCATCTCAGGCTTTTCTGGGCTGCCAGAGGAGCCTTTCGGTGGCGCTAAAGGAGGCTTTGGCAGTCCAGAGTGAACGAAGCATTTTCCTTTCTCTGGGCACTTGGACAGGGAATAAACCTCTGCCAGCGCCTAGAGAAAAGAAATGCTCGCTTCGCTCTGGGCAGCCAAGGAGTCACCACAGCGAAGGAAAGGCGCCAGCTACAAAGCAAGCGAGAGGAGAGGGGAGCCCTTCAGCATGGGAAGGAAGAGGCAGCAGGTAGCAGCAGCAGCAGCCAGTGTATGGGAGGCAGTGTATGGGACGCAGCCTCGCGCCGGGTGTATTGAAGGTACATGCTCCTCTCCGCCATCTCAGAGCCCTTCTTATTTTTTTTTTTAAGCCTTAAGGTCTTGGATTTTTTTTATTCTTCCTCCTTCAGCAACGACTGTCCTCCTCCTCTTCTTCCTCCTCCTCCCCCCACCCAAATTCCGAGCTTTTATTTCTTTCCTAATGGGTTTGCATGCAATATTTGCTTTTACATTGATTCCTATGGGGAAAATTGCTTCTTCTTAAGAACGTTTCTACTTAAGAAGCTGGTCACAGAACAGACTAAGTAGAGTTACCACTATATTTGGGGCAATGGGGCAGGAAAAGGAATAGAAGCAGAACAAAAAAAGAGCAACACTTGTAACCCGCTCACTGCTGTCGTATCTCTTCTCAGCTCCCTTTGCACATGCAAACATGTCCAGAGCAGAGAGGAAAAAGCATAAGGGGACCTGAATATATCTGAAGAAGGCCACTGGGCACTGGCCAAGAAGTTTCCATCTCATATTGATGGCAGTGTTCCCTCTAATTTTTTTTCGGGGTGAGCGGAAAAGTATAGTGTCTGAGCGGCAGTCCCTTTGGCACTGGGCGGCATATAAGTATAAATAAATAAATAAATAAATAAATAAATAAATAAATAAATAAATAAATAAATAAATAAATAAAGTAAGTAAGTAAGTAAGTAAGTAAGTAAGTAAGTAAGTAAAGTAAGTAAGTAAGTAAGTGTGGGCGTGCGCTATCACACATGAGCAAGTTCTTGCATCCATAATTCTATCCTTTCTATGTGTTCCTCCCTCTTTCTTTCCTCCCTCCCACTTTCCTTTCTATCTCTCCCTCCCTCTTTTCTTTCTATCTTTCCCTCCCTCTTTCCTTTCTATCTCTCCCTCCCTCTTTCCTTTCTATCTCTTCCTCCCTCTTTCCTCCCTCCCTCTTTCCTTTCTCCCTCTTTCCTTTCTATCTCTCCCTCCCTCCCTCTTTCCTTTCTATCTTTCTTTCCCCCTGCCTTTCTCCAAGCCCTTCCTTTTCCCTCTCCCTAACTATCCCCTTCTCCCTCCTTTCTATCTCTCCCTCCCCCTTTCTTTCTCTCTCCCTTCCTTCATCTTTCAATCCCTCTCTCTCTCCATCCCTCTTCCTTTCTCTCTTCCTTCCTTCCTCTCTTTTTTGCTCTTTCTCTCTCCCTCCTTCCCTCCCTCTATGTCTTTCCCTCCCCCTCCTTCCCCCCTCTCTTTCTCTCTCTCTTGCTTTCTTTCTCGCTTTCTTTCTCATTCTCTCTCCCCTCCTTTCTCTCTCTCTCTCTTTCTCTCTCGTTCACCACGCTGGCAACAGAGAGAAAAAGAGAGAGAGAGAGAGATGGAGAGAGAGTGGAGGGCGCCGTTGTCTTCGCCTCTGCCCGGCAGCTCTGCAGCGAAGAGGAAGCAGCCGCGCACCGCCTCCCGGGAGCCCGGCTGACTTTTGGAGCCGTTTTGTTTTCGGCCGGGTGGAGGCGGCGCGCGGAGGCGAACACACGGCGCCCGGCCAAGCTCCGCCTCCCGGGAGCCCAGCCGACTTTTGGAGCCGTTTTGTTTTCAGCTGGGATACCGGGAGGCGGAGCGTGGCCGGGCGCCGTGCCTTCGCCTCCGCGCGCCGCCTCCGCCCGGCTGAAAACAAAACGGCTCCAAAAGTCGGCCGGGCTCCTGGGAGGCAGAGTGTGGCCGGGCGCCGTGTCTTCGCCTCCGTGCGGCTCTGCAGCGAAGAGGAAGTAGCCGCGCACCACCTTCCGGGAGCCTGGCCGACTTTTAGAGCCGTTTTGTTTTCGGCCGGGCGGAGGCAGCGCGCAGAGGCGAAGACACGGCACCTGGCCACGCTCCGCCTCCCGGTATCCCAACCGACTTTTGTATCCCAGCCGACTTTTGGAGCCTGCTCGCCGCTCGCGGGCGGCAGGCGGGCGGCGAGCGGTGGGCGGGCGGGCGGCGAGCGGGCAGCGAGTGGCCGGCGAGCGGCGAGCGGACGGGGGGCGAGCGGCGAGCGGGCGGCCCGGCGGCCAGGTGTTCAGGGGGCAGCCGGCGCGTGCTCCCCAAATCTCCCTGCCAGCCCACCCACCCGGAACATTCAAAATAAGAAAACCCTTCGCTCTTACTTTGAATGTTCCGGGCGGGCACGCAGGCAGGGAGATGGGAAGAGCGCGCGCCGGCCCGCGCGCCCACCAGCCCCCCCTCTCTTGCAGCGGAGGAGAAAGAGAGGCCGGATGGATGGGGGGCAGGGCCGAGAGGCCTGGAGCGCGAGGGGGCCGGAGGCACCATGGAGAGGCAGGTGTGGCCGCGGCTCCCTTCTATTGCCCGTGCCTCCCCCCCCCCCCCGCGGGCTGGCAGGGGGATGGGGAGTGCGCGGCTGAGGAAAAGGGTGCGCCAGGGGGTATTTTGGAGTGCGCGCGCGGTCACGTGCGCAGCTTACAGGGAACAGTGATTGATGGAAGAAAGAACTTATGAGGGTCGCCCAGAAAGTAATGCACCACATTTGATTTCTCAGCCTACAGTAATGGTATGAATGCGAAACTTTGGATATACATTATTTGAATTGTCAGGAGTGCGTGTGTAAATTTTACCTTTCTTCAGACAGATAGCGTAGCTGCAGCAGTGTTTCGAAATGGCATCTGTAAGTGATGTACATTACCAGCAGCGTGTCATCACTGAATTTCTCACTGCAGAGAAAGAAACTATTGGGAACGTCCACAAACATTTGTGTTCAGTTTATGGAGAATCTGCAGTTGACAGAAGTACGGTTAATCGCTGGGCACAGAGGGTGAGGCCGTTACAGTGCAGAAATGGCTTCGTGACCAGAGCAAGGAGTGGTACCGACAGGAAACACACGCTCTTGTGTCCCATAGAACGGGATGGAGATTATGTAGAAAAATAGGGAGTGTAGAAGAAACGTCATTCTTTCTTGTATTGTAAAAGTTTCATTGTGTTCAATAAATAATTGTTGAAGAAAAAAACGTGGTGCGTTAATTCTGGGCGACCCTCGTATCTTCCATTGTTCTTCTGTTTAGATAACAGAACTGTGGGCAATGCCAAGAAATAAAAATAGGCACAGATGTCCTCAAGTCTGCTGCAGACCTTGAAACTCATACAGGGGGAACCAGTGGTTGAGGCCTCCGTGGTGTTTCAAAGTTAAGCATGCAGCCATGCCCCTATTTGGAGCTTGAAGGTTCAGTTTTCCGCTCTTCTGTTTATATTTCTTTACTTACCTCCTTAACAAAGTGTTTCGTCTGCCACGGGGTGCCTGTCTCCATCCGGAGCCTCTCCTCGTTTCGCTGCTGCTCTTCAAGGGCTTTCTTGTGCTCTGTGGCCTTTTCAATGTCCCCTTGCCTCAAGGACTCCGTCACGTGTTGCCAGAGTTTCCTGAATTTGACAGGGAGGAAGGGGATTCAAGCTGAAGCTGTTTGCCACCTTTACTAAATGCAAGACTGCAAGTATAACCAGAATGAGTGTAAAAAGGTGGCATGAGGCGAGAAAGACTATTTATTGACTACTCCAGGAGCCTGCCCTTACCTTCCGGTGTTGGAATCATGAATTTATTTCCACCAAAAAACCTGTGTCAGTTCTCAAGTATTACATGATTAGTAGGCTGAAAATAAGTTGCTTCTTTCCAACAGCTGCCCAGCTGTCAATTGAGTCCTCTCTTGCCAAAGAAGCTTTTCTCATCTTTTGGTTAAAACTATGGGTTATATATTCTTCCCTGTTAGTTTTGCCGGCATTACAGAATGTAGTAGCTATTATTTAAAATCAAACCATCCTCTGCTACCATGACAGAAATAGAGATAAATTACAGCCCGCATGGACCATAATAAATCATTTCTGAGAGTCGATGGATTAAAAGAAAAAATCTGCTTTCAAACGAAGTTTCTTTTATTACAAAAATAAGAAAATATAAGGAATGCCTTAAGAGGCATATGAGATGCGTCTTACATCATGGCAGCTAACAGAGAATCTAAAAGACAAATATAGAGGATCTCAACAAGATGGAAATGATACATGAATGATGTGGCAGGATTTTACATCATAATAGGAGGAGCTAATAAAACACACACTGTTAACTATTTAATTACTGAATAACTCTGAATGACTCAGAATGTCTCTGGGGCTGTCAATACTCAGTGTGACACTATGTACATAACTAGTTGGGTTTGGCAATATATAGAATAAACCAACAATGTATGCTTACATTTATTAGAACACTATTGCTTTAAGAGCTAGTGTTACAGATTTCCATAAGAGGGAGCCAGAAGGGTGATTCACTCTCTCGACTACTCTCGGCTATTTCTGTTTTGTCTTTGTGACTACGCTGTAGTAAGAGCTGTGTGTTCAAATGATGGTTTATGTATTTGTAAGCTGGAAAAGTAAGCTTATAGTATTGTATATTTATCAAGATTTATTGACTGATTTAACCGTGTTTGACGAGGACTGTTTTTGACTAAGATATTTGCCAAAGTAAATAATATTTTATACACTTAATGTATCTGACTTGTATTACTGAATTATTACTTATATCTCTAGGCTATCAGCTGGATATTTTATTTATTTATTTATTA